>NW_011888818.1:3230753-3238081 GCF_000151845.1 Pteropus vampyrus
TTCAGAACTTCAAATACTGAAAACTTGTAGGTTAGCAACTAGACAAACATTATGTTATCAGAATCATAGCTGTCCTTAGGTCAATATATATATATTCTTAAAAATTATTTTCACCACGTGAGAGAATAAATATAATAAATATAAGAATTTAGGAAGAGAGAAATCAAAAGGCTTAGAGAAAATAGTGAAATGGATTAGATTAAAGCAAAGTATTTGGAAATTAGGAAAATTTAATTGATAAATTCAAGTTTTAAAAAACAGAATTCAACTGAGTAAATTTGAAGTTCTAATTGGCTTTACTAAGTGATTCATAAATCTCAGTATCCCACCTAGCAAGTAGAAGGGTGCTCTGAGGGGTTGTACAAACTAGAAGGTTTTTATGAGAAGAGTGGGTCAAAGGAGCTATTAACAAAAGGAAAAGTAGGATTAATTTTAAACCAAGACTTTCCTCTTCCTCCTCCTCCTCCTCCTCATTCTCCTTTTCCTCCTTCTCATTTTTTCAGGAGGAGTAGGGAACAGTAAGTGTTTTTATCATGCAGATTGCCTCTTCTTTCTTGGGGGTGGGCAAGGAGAGGGCCCACATGACTGATTATTTTACTGGTGCTTGACCAGAAAATTCCAGACTGGTTGATTAAGATTATATTTCCAGGAAAGGTTAAAACAGCAATTAGGTCAGATATTAACTCTAAGTTTGTTATCATGGGTTTTAGCATAAGTGATGTTATTTTGGACCTAAGGTTTTCTCTTTAACACAAGTTTTTTCCATTATAAAGTTATATAAAAACAAACTTCAAGTATTATCACAGTAAATGTACAAAAAATAAAATGTAAAAATTACCTTAAGTAATTAAAAATAAATTTAAAATCTGATTTAGAGAAGGTATAGCTATAAAATAGCTCTTGCTAATAGTTTGGGAAAATTATGTAAAATTGATTTCTATAAGTATTACCAATTTGTCTAAAGAAACAATAGAGATATCAAATAGGTTTCTATTTTGTGGACATTGTAACATCTTTCAGAACTGCCATTGAAATAGGTGGTTTTACTGGAAAAGTTTATTAAAACTTTAAGGAAGATACTATTGGTTGTTTAAGTATAAAATTTGTATAAAATTTGATCATGATAACACAATAAGGAATTCTGAATAGCAATTTAAATTTTGGAGTCCTATCTTAAATAATGGTAAATTATATATAAAATAGCAAAATAATAACACAGCATGACTAGGGTAAGAAGATTTTATTCCTCTGAGAGATGACCATGAGCATAGGCCTAGCCAATTTCCAAAAACTTGATGTTTGAAGATTTAAATTACTAAGAAAAACTAACCTAGCTTATGTATACAATACTCAATGGAAAACTATACAATAGAGTTATAGTTCTTCAGCTAGAACAAACAGTCAGATTGGTATATCATAATGGAAAATCTAGAGGCTGTTTCGAGCAGTATTAAAAATTTAGTACAAAATAATCTTGATATTTTAAAATAATATGAAATATTTTTTATATGTAGTAGATAATATTGAGATAAAGACATTACTTAGGAAAAAAGTTTGACTCCTGCTTTATCCTTTAATATTTTTAAGTGAAAAAGGAAAGCAACCAAAATGAATTCAAGTGTGTTTATCTCTTTATTCTTTGAATAGTCCAGGTCTTTCAAATCATGACTTCCACATATAAAACTATATATCTGACTTCGTAAATTTTTTCAAGTTTTTGTCTTAAATTACTTTTAAATATACATATTTAAAAGTTCATGAAAAAACTTCTAAGACACATTTGCATGAAAGTCAATATATTTGTATTTTTTTAAAATTAAAGCTTCTCATCACACTCTTGCTATGTGCTAGTCACGGTTCTGAGACCCTTATGTGGTCTACCAGAATTGTGTAACTCACACGACTAGTTACACCCTCAAGCCCTTTCCCTAATATTCACCAGAAGAAATGGGAATTCAGAAAGAGTAAGTAAAATCCTATTGTTAACTGGCTAATAATTACAGGAGCCAAGATTTAATCCCCAACAGTCAGCCAATCTGACATTATGAGAATATATGTTTGTGTATATGTTACAATGTATTTGACTAAGATGGCATTACTGTTCCCCTCATGTTACCAGCACAGGAGTCTTAGCCCCTCTCAGGATAGAAATCAAAAGAGTAGGTGAAATAGTTTTGCAGAAAGAAAGGTTTATTAAAGCCAAAATTTGATGCACCAAGAGAGCATACTCTGAAAGAGAATAGATGTGACTCCCCAAGATCTATTGGCGTTTTTATGAGCTTTTGGGATTAGGAGTTGGGTTTCTTTTAAGTGAAGAGAAAAATATTCATAAATTATCCTGAAATAGGGAGGAGATTTCAGAGAACTGGGTTGTTACCTCTTTTTTGGTCTTATATGGGCTGTACCAGATCTATCATGGTGCTGGGGGCTGTGTTATTTAGTATGGTAATGACAGGTCAACCAGAAAACAGTTATGCCAATTGGTGAGCACCTGTGGTTTTGGGGATTTTTCTTAAATCCAATTAGATCTCTGTTGCGGTTACTGTTCCAACCAATTTGTTTCTTAATAGTGGGAACTTTATGGCTCAAGGTTGCTTCCCTGGTAGTAAGTTTTTGCTACGTGACCAGCAACCACACTCAGGTTGAATGAACTTTAGATGGGTAGCTTAAAATTCCCTACTACAACCCTTAAACCTTCTCCTGAGTTTTGTCTCAGCAGAGTAAGGTATATGGATTTGGTCTCTGCTTTCTCCTTTATTGCAGCAATAGTTTCAAATAAAATTAATTTATTTGGGGAGAATTTGAGATCTTGTTCACCAGCATGTGTCATCAGTTTGGCTCAAACCAACTCTTATATAAAAATTCTCTACTGGTTGGATGTTTCTTACATAGACATTTACTTGGTGTAGTCAGCAGGATTCCTAAGAAGCCCAACCAGGAACATCCCATGAAACTGAACCTGGTGCTAGGTGCCAGCGGGGGCCCATTGTGTCCTACAAGCTCCCAGCTTCAAATCAAGTAAACTTGGGTGACTTTCCCTTGGGATTCCAGGCCTCTTTGCTTTAAGTAGCAGGCCATGACTTTATTTGAGCTGTTCTTAGAAAATCCTGGAGGTGGACAAATGCCGAGATAACCCAGGAAAGCAAAACAAACAAACAAACAAATGAATAAAATGAGTTGTTGTTTTAATTTCATCATTTAAATTGTATTGCTTACTGAGAGTCTGAATAAAATCTTTGCCGATTAAATGACAGACTGAATTTTCTTTAGATCTGAAAGAGAAAGGACACTTGTTTCCCCAACCAGACTAACAAATGGGGTTATGATGGTTGTTTCAGATCCCCAAATCCAGAGTGGCAGAGACAGGTCCTATAAAGTGTCCAGTGTGGTAATCCAGCTGATCCTGGATGACAGGAGCCCTGGGGATAAGAGCAAGGCACACTGGAATGAGTTCACCCTAAGAGAGAGGCCAAAGAGAGGGGCCTATGCCTTGGAAAAAATGTCACAGATCTGTCAGTATCTAGGAGGCTCTCACTGGCGCTTGCTTGGGTATTCTTAGGTGACAAAGGATCTTTATGGGGTTACCTGAGGAAAAATTTCCTCTAGGGTATGTAGCAGTCTTATATAGGGATATCCATTGCATTTGGCTCATCTAGGAATGTGCACATGAAAGCTGCTTTTCTCTAGAAATTTGTTCAGACTGTACAGATCTCAAAATTAACATGGGAAATTGTGTCTCTAAGGCCTACAAGCCCCATGACAGCCAGGCCTCCCATTAATACTAAATAATCAAGATGAGGATTCTTTGATACTTCTAAATTAATCTTTTCTGTACACAATCAGAAAAGGTGTCTATAAAATTAAGTAGAATGACTGGAAAAACATATAATTGGTCACTCAAAGCTTCAAAAAGAGGACAGATAAATAGATCAGTCTATGATGTTACCTCTGGATGGTATTGTTAAAATTAATTTTAAAGCAAGCACTTATAAAAATTGGATATTCTAAAATTCTCAGAAATATTGAAACTAATTCAAATGCTTTTCAAATTCACGTAATCGAAACTTAATCCTTAGTAAATAAAAGCTAGCTTAAGTTTGTTGGTTTAAGTAAAACAGATGTGTTTTTATTTTATCTGAATTTACAAAAATAAGTCCATGGTAACAATTGACTTTTGTGTCTATGAAATACATTTCTAGAGATTATAAAATGTGTTAAATATATTTGCCAGTAAAAGAGCCAAAGTTTCTAGAGGTTATAAAATGTCTTCATAAATCTACCAAGCTAAAAGATGCTAACTGCTTACTTCTAAGTTTGCCTTAGAAATTGAAGTTTTAAGGGTTGAAATCCCAATATATGTAGAAATAACTGTTATGTTTCAGAAAGGAGCCTGGAAAACCTCAAAAGATCTGAGTTTTATGTCAAATTTAATGGGAAGCATTGTAAAATAAGTGATAAAAACTTTCGGGATATATTGTATTGCTAAACAATGGTGATAAATTAAAGTCAGGGCTGTGGGAAGCCCATGATAGCCACTTGGTTTTTCCTGGTTCCCCAGCTCCCTTTTTTTTTTTTCACATTTCTTCATGCATCACAGAGCATTTAAGCTGGACTTAGATGAAGGAACTTATGAGCTGACATCATTGAAAGGAGATATCTTCCAGTATTGCCAAGATATGATAGAATCACTTCAAAAAAAAAAAAAAAAAAAAAGAATGTCAACATGGTAACCACTTCCTTTCACAGTGAGCTCTCAGGAAACAAAGACTTTAAAGAGTATTGATTGTCACCTGGAGATTTTGTTTATTGGAATTAACATCAAATGAAAGACACTCATAAACCTTTTTAGAAAAAAAACTTTAAAGGCCCCTAATCTCAAATGGACATCTAAACTTTTCTACAGACATCCATTAAGAAGCTGCCAACTCCAGGAGTAGATTTTGTTTGATTTTCTTTACCTGTCTGCTAATAAAATTAGACATAATAATAGTGTAACCAAACTCAAGGGGTTCATTTTGCCTGCATGCATCAAAGCCAAAAGAGACTCAAACAGGAGTTTGCAGCAAAGAAAGTACGGGTTTAATTAAGGAAATGGCACCAAGCCCGGAGACACAGGTAAACTAGCACTCAAAGACCTGGCTCCCCAATGGCCTCTAGGGCAGTAGTCTCCAACCTTTTTGGCACCAGACACCAGTGCTCCTATGAGAATATAATGCCTGATGATCTGAGGTGGAGCTGAGGTAGTGAAGTTAGAGCTGGGGAGCGGCTGCAAATACAGATGAAGCTTAGCTCGCTGGCCTGCCGCTCACCTCTTGCTGTGTGGTGTGGTTCTGAACAGGCCACACACTGATACAGGTCTGTGCCCTGAGACTTGGGGACCCCTGCTCTAGGGGATAGGTTATATAGGGAAAACTCATTAGTACCTAAAGAGTTGGGGTCATGGGCTCTACTAACTGGTCTGGGCTAGGATAGGAAGCAGTTGATCATTGCCTCAGGTCCTGATGTTAGTCATGGCCATAGTTCTGTCTGGTTTCAACGGGTTGCCAGTGGGGTCATCAGGCCTTCATGCGTGTGGAGCTGCAAGATGTTATCTTTAATTTGATTGAAATTTAGTTTCTGTGGTCAACAGACCTGAGGGTTTATTCTTAAGACTGTTCGATGCTGACCTAAGGGCTTAATAATTAAGGGAACGGTCATGCTGTATGCAGAAGGATAAGGAAAGAGAAGAAGCAAGTGAGCTCAAGGACAGTTTAAATCAAGGAGGAAGAGAAGAGAAAAAAGTCATTTTAAAGAAGTGAAGATCTATGGTTACGGGCAGTTATACTTGTTCTTTGGGTTTTTCTATATAGTCTGAGTGTTTATGATACTGAACATGCATAAGATAACTGTTAATTTGTTACTGTTGGGGGTGATCCAAATCAATCATTGCCCTGGTGGTGCCGAGGGGATCTTAGTCCTTTCCACTGAAGCAGTGAAGAATTTCAGATTAGCAAAATTTAAGAAAATTAAGATTTACTAAAGTACATTTCAAAAGAGAGAAACAGGCTATGCCAGAGATGGCTGCAACCCCATAGAATTCAGGAAGTGAAACTTATATTGGCCCTTGATGGGTGGTTAAAAGGGTGGTGCTAGATGATTGGCACGTGAGGTTATTTGATTGACATTTGGCTGCTATAGAACTCTTTGTCTATTGCACATGCGGTTAACCAAAATTCAGTCTAATTAGATTCGTGAACTTCTGGGCCCACGTATGATGTTATAATGATGATATAATAAGGATAAAGTTAAGGAAGATCAGTATGTCTACTAACTGTGCAAGTACTTGTGGCCAGACTAAACTAGTGCTTAGTTTTGCAGTTTTTACTTCCTTATATTTCAGGATGTAATGGTAATTTTTAAAATGAATGTTTCAGGGAAGTCCTAAGGAAGGTCTCTGAGTTGGGCCTTCATTACCACATTGTTCATGTCTACCTATCTGCCTAACAAAATTCTTTTCATGGCTTATGTAAACGTTATAGTAGATGTTAAGTACAGAAAAAAAATGCGGTAGAAGGAAAAACTACTCGGGACCATGATAATTCACAGGATGGAAATGACCCAGAGTGTTCTTTCCCAGTGCAAGCCATAAGTCCTGATGGCCATCCATTTACTTGTCCTTCTCCTTATGGGAAAAATTTGGCCTCTGTTCAAATCCCAGTATTGCCCCATCCACAGTGGTCAACAAGATGATGTTGTTACTGAGAATTCTTAGGAACGAACCTTCCTAATGCTGTGAGACCTCACTCTGCAACCTTTAGATTGATTTATGAGTGAAAGTGGGAATTGTGGATAAAAAAGGAGTTCATGGATGGTAACCTCACAGGGCAATCTGATCATAAATTTCTAATTGGGCAGGTCATGGTGGGTAGCCAAGCCCCAGGCCTATAACATTTTAAATTTATCTTTGCCTTAAGCAAGCCTCGTCCATTGTTTCTGTGCATCTAGGTTAACGCACTTTTGACATAAGTTATAATGACCCTTAAAAAAACATATAATCTTGTTAACTAATCTATAATCTAATTCCCACCTTGTTTCCTCCTACCTCCATGTAATGTTCCTCACATTCCTTCCTTAATTTAAAATGCATAAAAGAAGCTGCAAATTGTTATCCTCAAAGGCATTTGAGATCTTGGTCCCCAGTGTATGTCATCAGTTTGGCTCAAATAAACTCATTAAAATTAAAAAAAAAAAAAAAAAAAAAAAAAGCATGGTTCCATAGTGTAGTGGTTAGCATGTCTGCTTTACACGCAGAAAGTCCTGGGTTCATGCCCCAGTGGAGCCACTATCCA
>NW_011888818.1:3240116-3264013 GCF_000151845.1 Pteropus vampyrus
ACTGAATGTTTGCAATTGATATATAAATGATAAAAATTCTGGTAATGTTAATGTACAAAATGAGAGCGAGAATCTTTGAATAAACAAGGATATATGAATTGCTTGAATTTTCAATATCTTGGCAAGATAGAAGTTGTGTGAAATGATATGTGTTTAAAATTAAAATGGGTTTAAATCTTAGCTTAAACTGTCAGCTTGCAGAGTGATGTTAGGCAGGCCATACACCTTCTTGGGTAGTCATCAATTTTTTTGAATGAATAAAAAATTTTTATCTTTAAATGGTGATAGTATATTGACATCACAAAAAGATTGTCAAGAGGGAATAGGTGGATAACCCAGCAGAGTTCTGAGCATGTAGCAGGACTTAAATACAAAGTAATTGTTTTTAAATTATTCTTCATAATTTTAAACAATACTTTGTGAATAATGATAAATCTTGCCAAATAAAAGGATATTATATTTCATTAATACTTCTATTTAGCATTTATACCTTATATTTTAGGCTTTCCTCAATTCTATTATAACATAACTTTTCAAAGTGTATCTTGTGTTTTTTTCTTCCCTTGAAAAAATAAACTTTTAATGCTAGAATAAAAGCTAAATTTTCTGCTGTTGTCTTTATCTTTATAATCACACCGTTTATAAGAGAAGAATATTAATAATGGTAAAGCAAATGCAGCAGTGAAATTGCTCCTTTTACCCTTCACAAAATGATCACTACTTAAATGTTACACATTTAAAAAAAAATTTTTCAAATGAACTATCCTGAAATATTTGGCTTTTTCAAAAATATTTGTCTACTTCACATTTACAAGTTCCACTTTCATAGTATCTGCCATTTAAATGTGTTATTATTCATCAAGGATCAATTTTGGCCCAGTTATGTGAATTTTTTGTTTGATGCTAGCACAATGGAAAATAAAACTGGAAAAGATCCACCCTTTTCCTATTAGCATTTTTTTCTCTCTCTTTTTTTTTTTTTTTCTAATACCTTGGCATGCTCTGATCCCTTCAGCTAATGGGGCTGCTAATAAAGAAGGGGAAAAAAATGACTGAGTGATTTAATCTCAAAGAAAAAAATGCATTTGCTGGTACAGTATGTGATTCAGAATGAAGAGAAGGCAAAACACACACACACGCACACACACACACATGCACACACAAACAATAAATTATAAAATTGAAAATGCACGATTTCTTTTCAGCACAGTTTTACATAAGAACCAGTTATGAAACAAGGGTTGTCATATTCATCCTGGAATGAAAGAGATATTCAACATTGGGAATGTCATTTTGAGACTCGGGTTCTTCATTTCATAGGCCATGAAATAAGTTGCTGACAATCATTTTGTTTCTTTATTTCATCCAGAATTGCTAATGAGATACATGGTAATATAGAGTTAAGTGTAAACCTTTGGGTAAGGGGCAGAATTTGTAGTGCTGGGGTAAATAAACTATGGCTAACCCTGGAAAAGAAATGTGAAGTCTAATGCAGATAAAAAACGAAGTGCTTCTTTTTGTCTTCTTGTGTCATTTCTCCCTTATCTCCTCAAAGATCAGTATGATTACCCTTGGACACTGCCTTGATTACTGTGGCTTTGTAGTAAGTTTTGGATCAGGATAATACAAATACTCCAACTTTGTTTTCTTTTCCAAAATTGTTTTGACTAACCTGGTTTGCTTGTATTTCCATGTAAATATTGTTAGTTTTGATAGGAAATGAATTAAAGTTATAGATCAATTCAGGTGAATTGTCATCTTAACAATATTGATTCTTCCAGTCGATGAACATGAAATGTCTCTCCATTCATTCAGATTTTTACTTTGCTCAGTAATGTTTTGTAGTTTTTAGTGGTTAAGTTGTGTGCTTCATTTGTTAAATTTAGCCCTAAGTATTTTATTCTTTTGGGTGCTATTTTAAATAGAAATTTTTTAAATTTCATTATCAAATAGTGTGTTGCTAGTGTTTAGAAATGCAATTAATTTTTGAATATTGATCTTGAATCCTACAACCTTAATAAACCTATTTATTGCTTCTAGGAATTTTTACAAAATTTTTACAAAATTTTCTGTATATGAAACCATGTCGATTATAAGTAAAGACAATTTTACTTCAAATCTAATTTAGATATCATGAACTATTTTGGCCTTATTGCACTATCTAGAACCTCCAGTAAAATACTGAACAGAAATGGTAAGTGTGGACATCCTCACTTTGCACCTTCTGCCCCCCGTCCCTATTTGGCAAAGAACTTCCGGGGCAGCGATGTCAGGTGTGTGTCCCACTTTCTCATTTTTGTAATGACTTTTGTATCTTGTTTGCATGACAATGATCTATCTGTGGGGTGTAAATTTTGAACTTGAAGATTATGTTCAAACATGCCTAAAATCTTAACAATATAGTTGACACTCAGATGTTATGCATTTTAAAAGAAATTGTGAAATCATTGAGAAAGAGAAAGAGAGAGAAGAAGAGAAAGGAAAGGAGGAATGTAGAGAGAGACAGAGCTCTTTTAGAACAAAAATTTACTTTCTCTAGTCGTGTAACTTTAGGAAATTTAGTTAACTCGTTTCATCTATAAAATGAGGGATAATACAATTAATGATCTCATAGGCAAAATTAAAAGATTATTAATGAGATGCTTGGCCCAGGCATGGCACTGGTGATTCCCTACATAATTGTTAGCTGTTACTATTATTTATCTTGGGCACATTGTCAATTCTTCTACAAGAAGCAATGCTAAAAATTTGCTGTGATGGGTGCTAGACTAATTGAGGGGATCACTTTATAAATTATATAAGTCTAACTATTGTATTGTATACCTGAAACTAATAAAAATTTTGTTGTAAACATTTGTTTATTTTCATGTCTGGAAACATTAGGAAGAAAATGCTCATGGAACGTAAATTGAATTTTCACTCATATACCTCAAATCAGTAAGAGTAATATTGTTCTTATTCTGAGAAATGCATTTTAGCTGCATCAATGGAAATAGAATGTGAATTTTGACCTTTTAAAAATTTGTGGAATCAAACTAAAATTTTTACAAATGATAAATATAGTTAAGTGACTCTTTCCCTAAAACTACTATATAAATCTATTCTTAATTTGCCACTAATGTGCGATATTTAAAAAATATGTTAATATGTATTTTAAAATGACATCTCTTTTTCAGTACACTTTTTTCTGAGAAGATTTGAAATAACAGTGACTGGATTTTTCTAATATAATCAAGAATAAGGGGGAAAGGAAAAATCAAAAAGATAACTTTTGAGATAAGGAAGTTCATATAAAAATAGTTATAAAGGTATTAAAAATATAAAAGAATACTACATGAAAATTTGGCTAAAATATATGATTTCATATTAAAAAATAAGTCTGTCTGACAGAACTAGTATGCTCACCGATCCGATGAAAAATTACAGAAGACAATAAAAATATAGTCAAAGGATTACCTCTAAAATGTCATTAGTTACAGATGCTTTTAAGGAGAATTTATTTGGAAATGTATAGAAAATTTCCATTAGACATGAGTTGTTGCAGGCTATAAATGGTGACGCATTCCCAGTCAATTTTTACAACATAACAACTTTTAGTAGCAACACTTAATAAAGGCCACTTCCTCTAAACATGTGCACCTCACCCCAAGGCGAATGATAATCTGGATTTAGGTGAGATAACCAAGATGATACAGCTCTCAGGATACAAACTGAGTTTTGGTTTTAGACCCTTCTGAACTCAGACTCCAAATTTAAACTAAACGCTCAAATATCTCCGCTGAGGTATTTGTAATTTGAATAAAGAAATGAATGTGAACAAAAATAAATGCCCTAAATGAAATGAATATGGTTGGGGATGAGAATAGGCTATTTTCAAAATTTCACAGAGAACATATATATCTTACTTCCAGAATTATAACACAAGTTATCTATCACATGGATAAATGTTTCTGTCATTTTGTAGATGAGATCAAAAAACTTGTAGAGCAATAAGTCAAATATCAAGGTCCACAGAACTCAAATTGAAAATGTTTAGTCAATGATGGCATTTGATCATTGATAGTAAAATCAGTTGATATATAAGCAGCAATGAGTAAACGGCAAAATCAGAATCTATTACTCCAATTTCCAGGGACATTTGATTTTAAAAAAGTGGGAGTTTTAGAAAGTCCAATACCTAAAACCGAAGGACTGAATTTCAAATGTGCAACTGCAGCAACAGTGTCAAAAAGTGGATGAAATTCTAGCAGAGATCTTTCCTGAACACCTCTCAGATAAACTTGTTTATATGATTATCTAATCCATGTACATGTAATGCCTTGATTTGGCAATTTATATGAGTAAATTTTCTGAATCTTCGTTTGGTTCTATTTATGACATCACATGAGGCCATTTTCTATGTTTATTGTGACAACTCGAATAGTCTATGAGGCAAACGTAATTAACTATAATGTCCATCTTTAATCGCTCAGATGATAAAAGATAAAGTGATGAGTGATAGAGCAATTGGAACATATTGGAGATATAAAAAGTAGCAGATCTAAAAATTTGTTAAATTCAGAGTTATTTCATCCATTACCATATGAAAACCCTTAACACAAATTGAGGTTTCATAGTTGTTACTTCATCCTGTCAAGAGGTTTGTGTAAAAACATTCTGGGAGAAAGTTAGTAGTTACTTTTTTCCTTCCATTTTATGATTATCTGTACCAATTCACTTTGGTAAAGCATTTTTTCTTCCATTCATTATGCATATATAGACACACACACAACTTATGCTCTAGGAATCACAATTTGTTTTTTACATTCTATTATGAGCTTCCCATAGTCTAAATGCTTTGAAAAATGAATGTATAAATATTTTTATGGTTTACTGTGAATCTTTAAGGTATTAAAATATTTCAAAGCATAGTCCACAGAAGGGCATTTTGAATTTTGTATTGTGTTAAACACCACAATACAAAACAGAATGCAACTGAATATGATCAAAAGATAGCAAATAACTTGGATTTTAAAAATGTCTGTGATTTGTATTTGGCAGTAGATTTTATCTAAACAGGTAATATTGGCTTTCATGCACAACAAAACAAAAGCCAGTTTCTTGTTCCTTCTCTATTATTTAAGTTCTGGCTCTTTTAGATATATGATAAGATGTCCAAAGAGATGGTTGTTGGAAAGATTTCTTTTTGCATCAATATTTATATTAGAAATTTCCATTATTTAATTAGAAGTCTCCTTTATTTCCTTAGATTCTATTGTTCCATACATTCGTTTTGTCTTCTGTATATTTTTGGTGTTACTATTGCATAAAATTAATTCAATCATGATTAAAACAGGTAAAAGGTAATTATTAGAAAATTAACAAAACGTTAATAAAATCTTTATTTTCTATTCTTTTTATAAATCTAAAATATTTTAGAAACTCCTGATTAAATTATGTGCCTTGCTTAAGCCATACCTTTTCCACCAACCTGATGTCTACTGCTATCTATGTAGATAAAGTGTCACAGACTACTAGAAAGAGACAAATTTTAAGATCAGATGGATTTGAATTTTATACATTTCTTAACATCTTAGACACTTAGTTTGCTTTATTCTAAAAAGAAGCTAGTAGACTTTTTTATTTCTAAACTGTAAAATGGAGATAATAGTTTCTGATTTCAGCAACATTGAAGAGCAAAGTAATGCTCTACATCCATGGAACTTTGAAAAAATATATATAACAATTTAAAACATATATAGCAGAGTTCAACAATATCAATGACAAAAGAATACACTTACACGGTGGGGGGTTGATTTTCAAGATTACAGATAAAGAAAAATCTCAAAGTCACAAGAGGAGTTCTTTCTGATGACTCTGTGGGCAACTGGATGCCAAATATTGTCTCTGTGAACAAAAACTGAGATATTATTAATCGGCAGGGAACAGAGACTCAAATAAAACCAAATTCTTCATGAGGACTAGAAAAGCTCTCTGAAAACCAGAACTAGAAATGAAATGTCTCAATCTGGTAAAGAGCATTTACAAAATCTTACAATTAATATCATACTTAATGTTAAAAGACTGAATGTTTCCCCCCTATTAACAGGGGGAACTGCATATTGTTTCTGAACTGTATACAGTTCAGAAAAAAGAAGAATCTATATTCATAATCAACTAGATACCCTGTGTAGAAATACCCCAAAGAATGTAAAAGAAAGACATTAGAACTAATATTTGTTTAACGAAGTTGCAGGATACAAGGTTTATATCCAAAACTCAAGTGCCTTCCTAGATGGCCAACAATGAAAAATTAGAAACTAAACTTAAAAATGAGTGCCATTTAAAATAAGACATAAAATATACTTAGTATTAAATCTAATGAAATATATGCTGGATCTATATCTTGAAGCCCACAGGGCATTTATGATGGAAATCAAAGATTATCTCAGTCAATGGGGAGATATATCATGTTCATGGGCTAGAAAAATCAATATTGTTACAATGTCAATAATCCTATTTTACAGATTTATCACAGTTCCAATCAAAATCTCAGAGTGATTTATTCATAGAAATCAGCAAACTCATTCTAAAATTAATGTGAAAAGGTAAAAGAATAAGAATAGTCTAAATGATTTTGAAAAATAATTACAATTATGGAAGAATCTCACTACCTAAATTTAAGACTGACTCTAACCATAATAATCAAGACAATCTGGTGTTAGCTAAAGGACAGAAGATACGTCAATGAAACAGAATAGTCTAGAAATATTCTTACTCATAAGTAGTTAATTAATTTTCCATATAGGTACAAAAGAAATCCAACAGAGGGAAAACAAATTATTTTCAGCAAATGGTAATAGAACAATTGGATATCCACATGAAAAATGAAACAAAACAAAGCTTTAATACCTCACCTTATACAAAAATCAACTTGAATCGCAGACCTAAAAAAAAATCACTAAATGCTATAAAACTTCTAAGAGAAACATAGGGAAAGATCTTTGTAACCTTGAGTTAGTTAAATATTTCTTGTACATAACAACAACAAAATCATAATCCATAACAGGAAACGATATGGAATTAGTCTTCATCAAAATTATAAACTGTTGCTCTTCAAAATTAATGTTAAGAGAATGAAGACATAAGATATGAACAGGGAGAAAATATCTTTAATATTTATATGTGATAAAGGATTTGTATTAAGAAATATAAAGAAATCTCAAAACTCAGTAAGAAAATGTGCAAAACAATAAAAATGGCAAAATATTTGAACAAACCAACAGAGAGGATAATCAGATGGCAAAGCACAGGAAAAGATACTCAGCATCATTAGTCATTAGGAAAATGCAAATTAAAACCATGAGATATTATTATACATCTTTTAAAATCAATAATAAAAACCAAATCAAAATAAAATAAATTTACATGCAAACAAACAAACATAAAACATTAAGCAAAACAAAACCAAACCAAACAAAAAAATTGTCCCACCAAGTACTGGCGTGTATGCAGGAGAACTGGAATTCCTGTTGCATTTTGGTGGAAATGTCACATTATAGTCCTTTTAGAAAACACTGTGGTGATTTCCTATGAAGTTAAATATGAATTTAAGACTGTATGAAGTAGGCTTGAGATTTTAGCCCCTTTCCCCTAGCACATGTGACTGGTCAAGATGGAGCCAGGGAAATAAGAGAATTGCATGTAATCTGAGGAGCATAATTAATACTAAATGAAGTAGACTGAATGAACAAGGATTAATAAATTAGAAACTTTTAAAAGTGTAAGAATCAAGTAGTTACAAATAAAAACTAATTGGAAATATGTAATATGGAAAATAGTTAAAGTAGTTAAAAAGAGCTCAAAGATGAATACATAGCCAAAGATTGAATTGGTATGCTGTGATGTCAAAATGAGAAGCTGTACTACAAACACATTAGAAAGTATTAAAACTTTTTTTTAAAATTAAAATTTAAGATATGTGGAAGGGAGAATTATAAATATGAATCCAATAATAGAAAAAAATAAATAAAAGGAAAGAGATTTGAAGCAATGATGACTATTAATTTTCTGTATATAAAAAATATGAGAAAAGAGGTAAAAATTATTTATAGATTGCATACTATATTAAGAGAAAAAAATTCACATGTTTATATTTTATAGAAATGTAAGAACATCACAATCCAAAAAGAAATTGCTAAAATTTTCTAAAAGGAAAGCAGACAACAACAAAAAAGAAACAGATATTAGAATAACATCAAACTTCTTAATACAATCCTTAGTTAAAAGAAGAAAATAGAGTTATATTTTCAAAGTTTTAAGGGAATGAGTTAATCTTATGATTATATCTGGTTTATTGTCTTCAAATAAAAAAAAAGAAACATAGCATTTCAGACTGAGAGAGAACAAACAGAAGAAAAAAATTTCAATGAGGAACTATGCAATAACTCCTCACCCTCCTCTCATATCTGTATGCAGACTAAAATTCCATATGCTATCAATAAGGTCATGGAAACAAGGAGGTGAGAGTATGCTAAAGCTAAGGGATATTTTTGTTTAGAAAAATACAGATATTTAAAAATGGATAAAGGAAAAATATATGTAAGTATGATTGTTAGGATAAACATCAGATAAATAGAGTGAAATGAATTATTTTCAGTCCAGCAATTGCAATTCATTGTATTTAACTGAAGGCAGTAAAGACGAGGAAAAAAGAAACTAAATTGAAAATTTTTTAACTTTTTCAAATTAAAATTTGAAGAAAAAAGAAATGAACTATAAAATTCCAATATATATTCCAACATAGCAATAAACACAAGGAATTAAATGGATTAAATTTAACAATCAAAATGGAGATATTCTCAGCCTGGACAATTACATAAGATTCAATACTTTGTAGTTTAAGTAAACAGATTTTAAATGAAAATGATTCAGAAAAAAAATTGAAATAGAGGATTAGAAACATACTATGAGCAATGGGGATAATGCTGAATAACAAATTTAATTTAAAATGAAAAGCTTTATAAGCATAATAATATGTTTTGATAAAATAAAAATGATGAAGAAAGTATTGCAATGGTCTACATATATGCAACTAAAATGCTTACTTCAAAATACAGAAAACAAACTGACAAAATATGGGAACAAATAAATCAACATTTATGTTGTAGTTTCAATTATTGTCACAAAAAAGATCAAGCAAGAAAAAATGGACTGATTTTGTGTCTGTATGGAGTGTGTAAAACAATAAGATTTTATCAGCAGAGATAGATGATAGAGACAGACAGACAAAACAACTTATTCCAGGTCATGACGACTCAAATTTTTCTTTGTGTTATTTCATTCATTGTAAATAGAACACAAATCACAGGGCACATTTTATGATGTTTCTACATTTTGTTTCATTTACAATGATAAAAAAACATTTTCAATTGCCACATATTAAAGATTGTTCTGATACTATTAGTCACTTAGCTTAGGAGAGACACACTATTAAAGGTGAGTTCCTCTTGTACAAGTGAACAAAACTATGTTATATATATATATATATAAAGAAAATACACAAAGAGAAGGAATATGGATAGCTAAGTGAAATTGAATGTGAGTTTAGTCACTGCAGAGCTAGCAGAAGAAATAAGTTGTCTATAAGCTAAGTGATGAGTTTTGTTACCCTAAATAAAGCCATAGGAGATAGAATATAAAAGATGGTTATTGTCAATCAAAATGTTCTCTTCAGTTGCACCAAACTCATTTAAGATCCAGTACCAGTGAGTGAGTCTCTTCTTATAGACTTGCTGTTGGAACTAACATGTTCATGAAAAAAGACTAAAGAATCTGATGATCAAGATAGCACACTGTTTGATAATCAAGTCTAGAATTTTTGTGCAACAGTATTTAGCATTTTGGAGCAGAGCTGATTGTACTTAGAACAAGCCTCAGGACTAGAGCTTCGAAGATTGTTTCTAAGATAAATTGAAGGGAGCAAGGAACCAGAGAGAACATGACAGAAAACAGCCTACGAGTGTTACAGGCCAAGTGTACAATGAAGGATATTTAAAATTCTATCAGTGAGGTCAACTCTACCATTACCTAGTGAGTGTCACACATAGAATGTTTATGTCATTGTTTCTCAAAGAAGGACAGTTCAGACTGAAAATTTACCAACTATACATTAATAGTATAGGTCACAGAGCAGTTCTTTAAAATTTTTGTTTGGTATTTTTTGTGGTTTCAACTGGTGCTAATATTATGAGATGCACTTTATGTTCTCTGTTAGTTGGTGGGATGATTTTATCGCTTAATAATCAGAAGAAGATGGTTTGCCTTCTGAGTTGAAGGTCAGTACAGGAATACAAATTCTTACTCTGCTAAAAACTGTCATGCTCACGTTTCCTTTCCTTTCTGACAAAACAGAAGCAAAGGCAGCTTCATGTATATTTAAGAAGCAGATTAAACAGCCTCCACAATCCATTTCAGGATTTACCAACCGTATCTGACGAGCTTCTCCTTTTAATTAACCCTAATCACAACTTCGCTGTCTTTATTATAGTGATGAGGAATAACCCATAAGTATCCTTCAGCCTTCGTTTTCCTGATTTAAAACTTATGGTTTTCACAGTTCATCACTGCAGCTTGCAAAAGAAAGTGAAGTTGGACTTTTATCTTAAAAGTCCAGAGGAAATTTATGCAACTCAGTATGTAATTTAGTAAAAATTATTCTTTTTCTTCAGTGATCTCCTTTAAAATAATTTAATAAACATAATTGGATTAATAGTATACAGTTTTAGCTATTTTTTAATGATTTTTATCATTTCGACCACAACTAAACCAACTGCATAAAATGTGGCGAGGATTAAAAATACTTCATCTAAAGTGAAAAAATATCAACTTTATTTTTTGTAAATGAAAGTATTCTAATAGCTACTATAAGATGGCAGAAGAAAGTTGAATCCAAAATTCTAGTCCTTACAAATAATCAAAATTCAATAAGATTGAAAATTTAGCTCGTTTATATTATTATTAAAAAATGTAGCATTATTTTCTATAATCAATATTGCTTCCATTCTCTTACACCCTAAATGTGAGGATAGTGGGTTATGAAGTGGATGTTTAAACTTATTAGTGATAAATCAGCGACCACTGATTTAAATATCCCTTTAAGTTGAAATCTTTCCTTTTTTTGGTAAATATCGTATCAGTTAGAAATCCATTTCTCAAATAGAGTTCATCCTTCTTTCCTCTCTCCTTTCACAATATGGTGCCTGGTTGTAGTGCAAATGAGTCTTCAGAGAGACTCTGGGAAGGAAAGAAGACATATGAAACTGGCCTTTGTCTGTGGGGCTTCAGCTGAGCTCTGTAGCTCACTTATATACAAGCAGCAGCGGCCTCTGCCCAGGCTGACTCCACCAGTAACATACCAGGCCCTGTCTGCCCTTTGAGTATATGCTGGTGCCCAATGCTGCTGACAACTGACTCTATGTTTGTCTTATCTTTTTCAAATGAGTTTATCACACGTAGCAGCCCCCTCTTTCCAAGCACAGGTCCCCGACAGTCCTGCCCATATTTCTGTGTCCCCATGTGGGTGGGGGTCAACGAAGAAAATTTGTGTCCTTCATACGGTGCATAAGCTATGGAGAAGCAGCAACATTATTTCATCTGATGTATCTCACCAATCTTTTTCTGCCAATCATGCTTTATTCTCTGGAACCATTTTAAACTTAACACTAAGTAAATATGTATCCCACCTAAACTCTAGGCAATGCCCAGAACAACAGGACCCTGGTTCCAATATTATCAGGGTCCCCACATATATATGGGTATTTCTACTAGTTATAGTTCCTCACTTCTCCTTTCCACTGTCTCTGAGGGTGGAGAAGTAGAATTTTTGCCTTTTTAATTTTTTTGGCAATTTTTTTGTGCCATATTGTGACTTAACTTGATTTATCTTCACTTATCTCCTAATTTAGTAGTAGCTGTTCTCAATCTTTATTGTGCAGCAGAAATATTTAAAAGGCTTGATAAAACACAGACCTTTAGACTCATTCTCAGAGTTTCTTATTGAATGGATCTGGAAAGGAGCCCAAGAATTTCCATTTCTAGCAAGTTTCAGGATGATGCTAATGCTACTTGATCCAGGGATTATTTTGAGAAGCACTATCTCATAGCAAAGATGATGGTCAAATTCTAAACATTGCTTTTTTTTAAACAACATTATTGATGTATAATTGACATAAAAATTACATATGCTTAATGTATACAATTTGGTAAGTTTGAAAAATGCATGCATCTGTGAAACTATTACCAAATGAAGGTAAAATACATATTTGTTACCTCTAAAAGTACCCCTGTACCTCTTTATTTTTGCTTTTGAGTTTTGGGGTAAGAACACTTAACATGAAAGCTACCCTCTAACACATTTTTAAGTGCACAATATGCATACAGGCATTATGTGTACAGCAGAGCTCTAAACTTTATTTATCTTACATAACTGACGTCATACTCATTGAAATACTCCCCATTTTTCCTTCACCTGAGCCACTGGCAACCATTTTTCTACTTGCTGTCTGAGTTTGACTGTTTTAGATTCCTCATATAAGTGGAATCATGTAGTATACAGACATTGCTCTTGATAGGTTAGTGATAGTTCAAGGAATTTGTAAAATCTTAAACACACACACACACACACACACACACACACACACACAACACAAAACACACAAAAAACAAAAAACCCAAAGTCTGGCTTTCAAAACTATTGCCTTGCAAAGAGTAAAGAAGAAATAACAAAGCTGTGAAATAATTTTGTTTCTCTAGCTGGCAATTTATCCTTCCCTTGCAGTACTGAAACCCATTAATTCAATGAGAGAGAAGCCAGAGGGCAAGAGGACTTTTAAGACATGAAATATATCAAAAAACATTATTTTTCTAAAATAATGAACAAAAAAATAAGAGAGAAACTAGCAAACAATACCTACATTACTGAAACTAAGAAGGGTCCCAGAAATTACCATAATTTCTTAAAAAGAGGTGGGCAGGGAGAGAGAGAAAAGATAGCAATAATAAAGTCTTCGTTTCTACCTCAGCCTTTCCAGAAGCAGAACAGAGAAACTAATAGGGCATAGTCTCACAAGTGCTTCACATTTGCAGAAAAGCAGGTTGAAGACATGATTAGGCAGCCTGTAGGAAAGACCTGAAAATTTCCAAAGAAAAGTTCTTCTTAATCACTGAAGAGTTCATCAGGCAGAGCAATTCCCAAGATTGGAGATCTGCTTTTCTCATTCTGTGAAGAAAATGGGAGTGAGATCATCAGTATAATTGTGATCTTCCAGAGATAATTATTTCTGGCAAAACTAGGACTTGAACATCAAAGAGAAACAAGATCTTTCCTGTTTCCCAAATTTTCAAGTTCTCCTTGTCTATTTACCCTGCATAGGCTGCTGCCAGGAAAAAGTAAAGTTGTAAAACAAGTTGAAAACTTGGAGAATAGTATGTTAATTTTTTATTGCTGTGTGATAAATTACCACCAACTTAGCAGCTTTAAATAACTTGGATATATTATCTCAAATGTTCCACGAATCAGGAGTCTGGCCATGCTTTGCTGGGTCTTTTGGTTAGGACTGGTCTCACAGTCTGCAAGGCAAATGTTGACTAGGCTGCATTCTCATTTGGAGGCTCAAATGAGGAAGCACCTTCTTCCAAAGTCCTTCAGATTATTGGCAGAATTGATTTCTTTGCTGCTGTATGACTGAGGGCTCTAGCTTTTACTAGTGACTAGAGTTTGCCTTTAGGTTGCCCATACTCCCTTGTGACATGTCTACTTATTTCATTAATTCTGCAAAGAGTGTTTCTATCTCCAGTGGGCTAAGATGAAATCCTATATGACAAACTTAATCATGAGAGTGACATCCTCTTAACTTTCTCATATTTTGTTGATTAGAGGCTAGTCACAGGTACTATCCAGACTCAAAGGAAGAGAATTTCACAAATTATGAGTACCAGGAGGTGAAAATAATTGGAAGTCACCTTAGAATTAGTTAGTTCATCAGAATTAGTTCTGTTAAAACATATTTCAGGACCCCACATTAAATTAGGTAAATAATACTCAATCCAAGCACAACCTCTCCATTCCCTAAAACAGAAGATATTCTATATTTTCATTCCTGGTGTGAGATGTTTAAAGAAATTGCAAAAATAACATCAAGCAATAATAACTGTCAAAGATCCAGTTGCGCTTTCCCTTAGCTATCTAATTCTCTCTCAGACTGCAAAGGTAAATATAACAAATAATACCCAGCTTGTAAACTGGAGCTCTTAAGAGGAATAAAACGTGTACTTGGTAATGTGGAATGGAGGAAATGCAATTTAGATGCACAATATTGAGGCCAAAAGAATGTCTAGAAAAACAAGGATCCATTCTAGAAAAATATAACCCAACAAACAAAACATTTTGCTTAATAAGGATTTTGCACTCTGAAATATTTTGCCAAGAATGTTTATAGAGTAAAATGAAAAAATAGTGAAGCAGAGAGGCAAAGACTAGGACAGTGCTTCTCAGACTTCAGGAGATATCCAGAAGCACAGAGAGAACTTGCTAAAATCAGGTAGCTCGATTTAGTAGGTCTTGGGTGGGATTCAATATTATGCATTTTTATTGTTTCCTTGTGATGCTAATTCTTCTGCTGACCACACTTTGAGAACTATTACACCAGAGAAGGTTTATCTTTTTTAGAATTGAATTTTATATTGTAACAAAACAGATTTAATGTCAATTTTCTGGTTTTTGTTTGTTTGTTTGTTTGTTTTTTAAGTAAGCCTGATTCTGTAAGCTGTAGGTGATTTGAAATACTCTGCTTGATTTGTGTTCTGTTTTTGGTCATTTTTCAAATTTTTTTTTCACCACAGTAAACTGAGTATAATAAAAAATACTTGATTTACCATGACAAGATTAAAAGAGAACATATACAAATGTATTTAGTACGATGTCTAACATTCATAAGCACTCAATAAATGCTGCTTCATTTGCTTTTTACCTCAGTGAAAGAAGAATAAAAATTATATTATTGATCTGACTCTAGTTATTATAAACCTGGCCCTTCTATAATTGTATAAATATTTAAAATTGAAATACCAGACTGTGCTAAAAATTTTGTGAAACATATTTTCTCTAAGAATATATATCTTTTCCTTCAAATACCCTTCAATTCTCTATTTTGGAAAAATATGTTGAACAGAAGTCCAATTAGCATTATGTGTCAGAGAATGTGTCAGAGTAAGTAAAATGACTTAATGACAAAATTATCCATTAGCAACTTTAGATTAGGTTTTATTTCAGCTTATCCTGGCCACTCTGTCATAATTTCTAAAACCTTTTCTCTGTGATTATGTAATTTCCTTTATCAGCAATCAAACTAAATTCACATCAGAATCAGCACTACCACCAGCAGCTGTTACTTTAAAGTAACAAATTATAATACAGATATAAGTTTTTAAGGGGGAGTACAACAAAGTTATGAAGATTTTAGCATTGTACCATCATCTTCTCTGTTTTTATTTGAGATATTTTTTTTGAGGGTGAAGGCAGTGATGATAAGGAAAGGAGCTTAATGAGATTTAAGAATTCTAAGAGTCTATGAAATGGGGATAATGAGATCTTCCCTAACTGCATTACAGGATGTTTTTGAGAATGAAATAAATAATGTATGCAAATGTTCCCTGAAAAATGTCTGATTTTTAGCTAATTACTCCATAGGTAAACGAGATTCTCAGCATAATTCAGGAGTGATGAAAGGTTTACAAAGAGTTTCCCAGTTTAAAAAAGAGATTACTATGACATAGACTAAAAAGAAAAAAAGAAAGTTTAGAGCAAAGGAAATATAGATGCATAGGATAAAGAAGATTTAAAAAATTGATAAAATGTGAATACAAAGAGAATAAAGTAGAATGAAATAACTTAAGACAAATACATATAATTAAAGTACAATTGTTAATGAAATAAACTCTAATCTTTTTAAATGTACTTTCGTAAAGCAAAATGAATCTATTCTTAAAGAGATAGCTCTCTCCTAAAGTTAAGAAAATCCAAAGTGAGTGGATGAGCAAAGATAGGCCAAGCAAACTACAGGGAAAAGGAGGACATTGGAGTCACTATATTATCAGAGGAAAGTAGAATTCTAGATAACATACATCAAGAAGGAATGAGCCATTTTATATTTGAGAACTGCTATGCATCTGTTTTAGTCTTCTGTTCTGCTGTAAGAAATTACCACAAACTTAGAGGCTTATTACAACCCAATTTATTATCTTACATTTCTGAAGGTCAGAAGTCTGAAAATGGGTCTTATAGGACATGTCAGCATGTCTGCGTTCTTCCTGGAAGTTCTAGAGGAGAATCTGTTCTTTCGCCTTTTTCAGCCTTTAGAAGCCTCCTGCATTTCTTGCTTGTGGTCTCATCTATCTTTAAACCCAGCAGGGTAGCATCTTCTAGGCTTCCTCTCCGATTTCTATTTTGTCATGTTTCTCTCTGCCTCTGACACACCTGTTTCCCTTTTACAAACACTCCTGTGATTAGATTGAGTCTACCTGGGGAAAATCTGGGTTAATATTCTCATCTCAACATCCTTAAATTTAATCATTTCTGTATAATCTCTTTTGCTCTGTAAAGTATCTTTCAGCATACTTCAGTGTGGTAGATAGAAGCTATCTGAATGTTCCTCTCATTCTCTGTACATGTTCTGGATATCTTATTCCATGTGGACAGTGTAAGAAACCTGTTCCTATGTCTTTATAATTTTATCTGTAGGAGTTTTTAGCCACTCTGGGTAAAAGACTTAATTCAAATACATAAAAAGTGTCATAAACCTCTTAATGTTGAATGATTGACAGCTATTTATTTATTTATCAAAAGCAAATGATGGAAATACAAAAATTGATCGATGAAAAGGCCAAAAAATATCTCTTAATTCATGGTTCTCATCCATTAATGGAATCAAAACAATAAATAATTCAAATATTTAAAAAAGGATATATAATATTATGAACTATGCTATATTGACTGAAAAATAATACTGACTAGGTGTTTCGTCACCAAAAAATATTCATTCAGGAAAAGGAAAGGGTTACAATCCAGGGCATGCGGACCTGGCAAGCCACGTGCACACTCTGCCCTGCATGCCAAGATAGAGAGGTATTTATACAAGGGAAAAGGAAGTAAATGGAAGGGGAAGTTAGACCTATAGAGCTTTATTAGAAACACAGAGTTCTTTCTGTAGGGTTCTTGAGAGAAGCAAGAACTTCAATAAACTCTAGCTTTTCTCCTAGATACTCCTGCTTGATTATGCTGACTATGTTGCTTAAAATTTCAGCTCATCTTTATCAGATAGCAATACACAGGGTAATGGAAAGTGTGACAGGTGAGGGCAAGACAAGTTTGGTAGAACTATCATAGTGTCAAAGGCTCAGAAATAACAGAAGTTAAACCAATGAATCAAAGAAGTAGTAATTAGTAAAAGTGTATTGTGCACACACTACAAAGACTTTGCAAATAGGGAGCACTCAAACCAAACCATGGAATGAGGCTGTGGATTATGTTGTAAAACAGTCTATAGTGAGGAAGCAATGACTTTTTCTTCTTCACAGTGATTGATTATAATAATAGAATTTTCAGTAGTTACCTGATATTAACCCTGGGAAACAGTTCAAGATTTACTTATGATTTGCAGAGGCATAAACAAGAAATCATTCAGGTCAAGATAGTCCTGCAAAATAAGCCAAATTTAGCTTTGTTTGGATGACTAAACTTGTTTTGCCTGCTTGGGGCATTTTCAAGGCTGTTTACTGTTCGTTTTAGATTTTTAACAACAGATTGCTAAAATATGGTCTCTCCCTTGAGATGACATTTGATAAAAGTTCTAAAAATATGTAAGAGAGCAAGTCATGTAAATATATGAGTGCTCTGAGGCAAGCATTTTCCAAGTATAATAAACAGCAAGAATAAAGGCCATTATGAAAAACAATCCTGGCTTATCTAAAGAACAGGTAGGCCTGAATAGCTAACACGGTGAGCAAGAAATGAATGATAAGGAAGGTCAGGAGCAGCCTTGTAAGGCATACTTTTTTTTTTTCCTTTTTCTTTTTTCCTGAGTGTTATGGGAAGCACAAGATAGCATTAAGTATAAGAGTGTGAAAGAAGAAAGCCAACTAAGGACCATATACACAGCTTTTATAATATATTACACTGTGAGAACAATTCTAAGATGAGTGTTCTGGGTGAGTCTAGAGCTTAAAGATATAAAATAGATTGAAGAAGGTCAAGTTCAGTTTCTTTGAGAATTTTATTATGATTCAAATTCTCAAAAGGCATGGAAAATTTTACATTAAGTTAATCATGGGGCAGGAAGTAAGAGTAACAAAACTAGGGTTCTGGTTTCATAGATATTGGTTGGACAACTTATGTTTGGTTGGTTCTTATGTTTATTAAGAAGGATGGAGAGGAATAATTGGGGACTAAGGTCCAGTAAGGAATACTAGGAAAAACCTTTAGTCTTTTAGAATCTTTTAAAGGAGAGACACCATTTACTTAATATTTCAGGAAAATCTTGCTTTCTCTGTGGATAATTACTTGGAGGAGATTTCAGAGTGGGAAAGGGACATGAATGAAGAGGCTACTCTAATGTTCCTGTTAAGAAGTAATAGTGGTTTAGACTAGATAGCACTAATGCAATCAGGGCGATTAGACAGCTATTCTAACCAATTGCTGTTAACTGATCTTTCTTTTACAAACGAAATAAAATGAAACAAAACATATTATAGATAAAAAGAGGTTCTGTGAAAAGCAACCTACAGGGTGATCTGATCATAAATTCCTAACTGGGCAGGTCATGGTGGGTAGTCAGGCCCCAGGCATGTAACTTTTTAGCAAAAGGTTTATCTTCGCTTTAAGTAAGCCCTGCCCATTGTTTCTGTGCATCTAGGTTAATACACCTTTGAAATAAATTGTAACCACTCTCAACAGAGCATAAAATCTGGTTAACCATCCTGTAATACAATCTCCACTTTGTTTTTTCCCACTTCCATGTAATCTTCCTTCCTTGTTTAATTTCAAATGCAGAAAAAGAAGCTGTGGAACTGTCATTCTCTGGAGCATTTGAGATCTTGTTCCCTAGTATATGTTGTCAGTTTGGCTTAAATAAGTGATTATAAAAATTCTCTACAGGTTTCGACGTGTCTTATGTTGACAATAAAACCATGTGAAAATATTGCTAAGGTCCTCCCAGGGCCTAGACAGGAGCCTATGAAAACGCAGGACTTAACACTTATTGCTGTGGCCGCCAGCCCCCGAAAGACACACGGACCACCAGAAACCAGTGAGTTATAGGAAACACACTCTTTATTCAGCCAGCTGGGTCTGCCAGGGGTATGCAGACCCCACATTAAGCAGCCCCGAAATGTAGTTACAGAGTTTTTAAGCCCTAAACCTCATTCCTCATTCTGTCTGAACACAAAAGTCTATTTTTCTTCTATTTACTGTCAACCCACAGGTCGGTTGTGCAAGCAGGGGTACAGAAGCAGAAAGCTTATTGTTAGAATGTTATGTTCCCATGGGTGATAACCTATGTTCCCATGGGCAATAGCCAAGCAGTAATTTTCCAGCCAGCACATTATAATTTCTTAGTTTTACAGCATGTCCATCTCTGTTGAGAATGCTTGAGAATGTGATTGGAATGAAAGCCTGATTAAGTTGAGAAGAGAATATAGAGGAAGAGCAGACAGCAAACATTTTGAAGAACTTTGCTGAAAGAAAGCAAAGAAATGGATTCGAGGCTTGCTAAACTGGTACACAGGAGAGAGTGTTGTTGTTGTTGTTGTTGTTGTTGTTGTTGTTGTTGTTGTTGTTGTTTTAATAAGATTAGAAATGTAATGACATGTTTATGTGCCAGTAGAGAAGTAGATGATGTGATGGAAAAAGAGATGTTATGGGTACCAAACTTTTAAATAGAGTAAGGGAACAGATTTTTAAGAAGAGCAGGGATGTACATTAATTGCCACAGGAGAGAAGACAGAGTACGTGGGCATGGAGTTAGGAGGTTGCTGAATGTGGTAACAGTAAGATGAGTATGTTTTCTTCTAAATATTTCCATTTTCTAGGTCAAAACTCATATTTGAGATCATCTTCTGAGAGGTTTTAGGACCAAAAGTTATGAAATTGCAATTTATAGGGAATACCTAATAGAATCGCTAAAGCACGGAGAACTTAAACATAAATTTCAAGTAAAAGCTATCATCTTGGCTTTAGTATTGCTCTAGAAAGTTAAGGCTGTTTGTGTACTATTCCGGAACTAATAGAGAGATGGGTAATCATCTGGATTTGGGATTATACTAAGTGGATACTCTGGATGGAATGTGTGCAAAGGAGTTAAGGGAGAATGTAAGGATAAAATTACAGAGATGAGCAACAGAATCTAAGTAGAATAAGGAAGGAAGTGAATTTTCAGGCAGCTGATGAACAATGCTAAATATAGTAGGATCAGTGATTGGAAGGCATAGGTGAGATAAGTACAATTTTGAATATGACTTTATGAAAAATAATGATAAATATAGGAGATTGATAAGCTGTCAGAATGCCTGTCAAATTTTGTACCTGACAAAAATCATATGCAATGTTCTCAGTACTTATGAAGTATTAAAAAAGTCATTCATGCATAAGTCATAAAGGAAACCTCAACAAATTATGAAATTAAGGAATTGAATACTACAGATTCTCTTAAAAATGCATTAAAATAGAAAAAGAAAAAAAGGTAAAATAGAAAAAATTGAACCCTAGTGAATTTATGAATTTGTCATTCACAGCTAACTAAAAAGTTTTGAATTTTCTCACCACATTATGAGGGTTATCTTTACTGTTTTCATGAATTCTTACTGGAGAATATAATTAACTGGGTGGGAGGAATAGCAAATGAATGAACGAATGAATGAAACACAAACTCCTGCATTTCCAGTTTAATTTGCCATCAAAATGCACATCTGTGATCAAGGCTATAGCAAACAGATATACACATGAGACTCATTTACTCTGATGTAGAAAAAGTCATGTGAGAAAAATCAAGCAGTAAGAAAATTGTTAGTTTTATGATTATTTTCTGCAATCAGTGGCAACAATGGCAGTTTCTGCTTTGGGACAGAATCAGTATCACTGGAGACTTAAGCAACAGTAGTATTCTAAAGCAACACTGTTCTAATTACAGAAGAGGGAAGAATCCCTCAGCAGATCAGTTCTATGATAAACTTCTAAGAATCATTCATCAGAAGTTCAGGTTAGAGTTTATTTCTTCATCCCTTATAATAATTCTTTAAGATAATATTTATTCATATGTCTCTTTCTCCAAAAACTAGCTAAAGTAGATTCTGTTGTTTACATCTAATAATTCTAGCCAATGTACCTCCACTTGAATTTTGATACACTTAAAGATAATTTTTTTCTATATATTCTAGAAATAAAAGAAAACAGGAATAATGGCAATAAATATGAAGAAGATAAGAATGAGAATACCGTATATCTTAATTTATTAGAAAATGGGTGTACCTCTTCAGAGGCAAATGCATAATTTTAAATACTTCAATTCTTAAAAAAGATAAAGAATGGAAATCAATATACCTATTGCTTGTTTTGGGGGAATTTTTCCCTAAAGAATGGTTGATTAAAGTAAAATATTGCATGCATGGGTTAAAATTTTTTGAATTAAAATTCATTGCCAGGAAAACAGGAGATTTTTCCATAAATGGTGGTTATGATTATTAGCAGTGAAAATACTAATAAAACATTACCATAAAACAGAACTAAATCTATGAAAATTCTTTATTTTTTTCAACTAATAGAAGTGAAAACAACACAAAGTAAAAATATATTTATAACAATGTTTCAGAGTAAGTTTATAGACATGTAGATGAAGTATGAAAGAAACTACAGAGAAATGTAAATAATTTTTAACAATTGTGGAATTGTAGGGTCATTTTCTTCTTTTGTTTTTAACTAATTTTTTACTGAAGTATAATTAAATACAATAAAATTCACAGGTTTTAAGTATACAGTTTAATGAGTTTTAGCAAATGTCTACATCCATAAAACCACCAGACAACTGGTATTTCCATAAAATAATTGTTCAAGTATCTTACCTACTTACATACTATTTTTTTCTTTTTGTTATCAGGTTGCAGAGGTTTTTATATAGCCTGAAAGTTAAGTCCTTTGTTAGGTGTACTTATTGTGAACGTTTCCTCTAGTCTTTGGCTCTTTTTTTCAAATTTATTTAATATTGTCTTTTGAACAGTAGTTTAATTTTGATGAGGTCCAATTTATCATATTTTTTTAATGTTTAGTATTGTGTCCTAAGAAATCTTTTCCTACCTCATGGTTTCAAAGATGATTTCTTTTCCTATGTTTTGTCCTGGAATCTTTAGATTTAGCACTTATGTTTATGATCCATCCTTCATTAATATTTTTATAAGATATGAAGTAAGGTCAAGGATTACTCCTTCCAACCTCAAACGAATGTCAAGTTGTTACATCACTATTTGTTGAAAGGACTATTCTTTCCCTATTGGATAATTTTTAATTTTTGTTAAAAATTAATTAATTATAAATGTTGATTATTTTGGGGGTTTCTTTATTCTATATATTTGATATATTTATTACTCCTTATCTCAATACCACATTGTCTTCAGCTTCATAATAACTCTTGAAATCAAGTTGTGCAAATCCTTCAATTTTGTTTTAAAAATTGTTCGACCTTTCTAGATGCTTTTTTTCTCTATTAATTTTAAAATTTCTTTCAATTTCTAAAAACAAGCGACCAAACAAACAAACAAACAAGACTTTGGAGGTTTTGATTGACATTGTACTTAACCTATAAATAAATTTGAGAATAATTGTTATTGTAACAAGATTGAGTATCATAATTCATAAGCATAGTGTATTTCTTCATTTATGTAGGATTGCCTTATTTTCCTTCTGTAATGTTTTGTATTGTTTTGTTAAATTAATTACTAAGTATTTTATGTTCAGTACTAATTTAAATGGTAATTTAAAATTTTTTCTTTTCATATTGTTTATTGCTAGCATGTAGAAATACAATTTATTTTTGAATATTGACCTTTCATCTTCCAGATTCATAAATTCACTTAATAATTCTATTAATTTAAAAAAATAGTTTTCTTAGGTTTTTGTATTGAAATGATTTTTCCACCTGTATAGAGAGATAGTTTTAATTTTTTTCTCTTTCTGAGATTTATTTCTTTCATTTCTTCCTTAAATTATTACATCAGCTAGAGACTCCAATACAATGTTAAAATGAATGTGGGGAGTGTAGGCATTCTGACCTTTTTCCTGATCTTAGGAAGAAAGCATTTAGTTTTTTACAATTAAGTGAGGCTGAATATAAAGTAAAAATATGGGCCCCATGTTCAAAAATTATTATTTCAAGACAGCAATAGAATTAAACAAAGTTCTGTAATTTCCTTTTTTATTAAAATATAATTAATATAAAATTTACTTTGATTTCAGGAATACAACATAGTTATTCAACATTTATATATCTAAGTGATCATCACCATAAGTCTAGTAACCAATTGACACTGTACGAGCTTTTTATAATATCATCGAATATATTCCCTATGCTATACATTACATTTTCATGATTTATTTTATAAGTGGAAATTTGTACCTCATTCCTCTTCACCCTTTTTGTCCTTTTCCACACTTTCTTCCCCTCCGGCAACAATCAGTTTGTTTTGTATATCTAAGTCTATTTCTGTTTTGTTTTATATGTCTTTTAGATTCCATATATAAGTACACTATTGGTGGTATTGCAAATTGGTGCAGGCACTATGGAAAACAGTATAGAGGTTCCTCAAAAAATTAAAAATAC
>NW_011888818.1:3264063-3266470 GCF_000151845.1 Pteropus vampyrus
TAAATAGAGTAAGGGAACAGATTTTTAAGAAGAGCAGGGATGTACATTAATTGCCACAGGAGAGAAGACAGAGTACGTGGGCATGGAGTTAGGAGGTTGCTGAATGTGGTAACAGTAAGATGAGTATGTTTTCTTCTAAATATTTCCATTTTCTAGGTCAAAACTCATATTTGAGATCATCTTCTGAGAGATTTTAGGACCAAAAGTTATGAAATTGCAATTTATAGGGAATACCTAATAGAATCGCTAAAGCACGGAGAACTTAAACATAAATTTCAAGTAAAAGCTATCATCTTGGCTTTAGTATTGCTCTAGAAAGTTAAGGCTGTTTGTGTACTATTCCAGAACTAATAGAGAGATGGGTAATCATCTGGATTTGGGATTATACTAAGTGGATACTCTGGATGGAATGTGTGCAAAGGAGTTAAGGGAGAATGTAAGGATAAAATTACAGAGATGAGCAACAGAATCTAAGTAGAATAAGGAAGGAAGTGAATTTTCAGGCAGCTGATGAACAATGCTAAATATAGTAGGATCAGTGATTGGAAGGCATAGGTGAGATCAGTACAATTTTGAATATGACTTTATGAAAAATAATGATAAATATAGGAGATTGATAAGCTGTCAGAATGCCTGTCAAATTTTGTACCTGACAAAAATCATATGCAATGTTCTCAGTACTTATGAAGTATTAAAAAAGTCATTCATGCATAAGTCATAAAGGAAACCTCAACAAATTATGAAATTAAGGAATTGAATACTACAGATTCTCTTAAAAATGCATTAAAATAGAAAAAGAAAAAAAGCTAAAATAGAAAAAATTGAACCCTAGTGAATTTATGAATTTGTCATTCACAGCTAACTAAAAAGTTTTGAATTTTCTCACCACATTATGAGGGTTATCTTTACTGTTTTCATGAATTCTTACTGGAGAATATAATTAACTGGGTGGGAGGAATAGCAAATGAATGAACGAATGAATGAAACACAAACTCCTGCATTTCCAGTTTAATTTGCCATCAAAATGCACATCTGTGATCAAGGCTATAGCAAACAGATATACACATGAGACTCATTTACTCTGATGTAGAAAAAGTCATGTGAGAAAAATCAAGCAGTAAGAAAATTGTTAGTTTTATGATTATTTTCTGCAATCAGTGGCAACAATGGCAGTTTCTGCTTTGGGACAGAATCAGTATCACTGGAGACTTAAGCAACAGTAGTATTCTAAAGCAACACTGTTCTAATTACAGAAGAGGGAATAATCCCTCAGCAGATCAGTTCTATGATAAACTTCTAAAAATCATTCATTCAGAAGTTCAGGTTAGAGTTTATTTCTTCATCCCTTACAATAATTCTTTAAGATAATATTTATTCATATGTCTCTTTCTCCAAAAACTAGCTAAAGTAGATTCTGTTGTTTACATCTAATAATTCTAGCCAATGTACCTCCACTTGAATTTTGATACACTTAAAGATAATTTTTTTCTATATATTCTAGAAATAAAAGAAAACAGGAATAATGGCAATAAATATGAAGAAGATAAGAATGAGAATACCGTATATCCTAATTTATTAGAAAATGGGCATACCTCTTCAGAGGCAAATGCATAATTTTAAATACTTCAATTCTTAAAAAAGATAAAGAATGGAAATCAATATACCTATTGCTTGTTTTGGGGAATTTTTCCCTAAAGAATGGTTGATTAAAGTAAAATATTGCATGCATGGGTTAAAATTTTTTGAATTAAAATTCATTGCCAGGAAAACAGGAGATTTTTCCATAAATGGTGGTTATGATTATTAGCAGTGAAAATACTAATAAAACATTACCATAAAACAGAACTAAATCTATGAAAATTCTTTATTTTTTTCAACTAATAGAAGTGAAAACAACACAAAGTAAAAATATATTTATAACAATGTTTCAGAGTAAGTTTATAGACATGTAGATGAAGTATGAAAGAAACTACAGAGAAATGTAAATAATTTTTAACAATTGTGGAATTGTAGGGTCATTTTCTTCTTTTGTTTTTAACTAATTTTTTACTGAAGTATAATTAAATACAATAAAATTCACAGGTTTTAAGTATACAGTTTAATGAGTTTTAGCAAATGTCTACATCCATAAAACCACCAGACAACTGGTATTTCCATAAAATAATTGTTCAAGTATCTTACCTACTTACATACTATTTTTTTCTTTTTGTTATCAGGTTGCAGAGGTTTTTATATAGCCTGAAAGTTAAGTCCTTTGTTAGGTGTACTTATTGTGAACGTTTCCTCTAGTCTTTGGCTCTTTTTTTCAAATTTATTTAATATTGTCTTTTGAACAGTAGTTTAATTTTGATGAGGTCCAATTTATCATATTTTTTTAATGTTTAGTATTGTGTCCTAAGAAATCTTT
>NW_011888818.1:3269670-3270601 GCF_000151845.1 Pteropus vampyrus
ACTAATTCAAAAAGATAGATGTGCCCTCCTATGTTTTTTTGCAGCATTACTTATAATAGCCAAGATATGGAAGATACCTAAGTGTACTTTAACAGATGAATGGATAAAGAATATGTAGATGTATATACACACACACAATGGACATTAGTCATATGAAAGAATGAAATCTTGCCACTTTCAACAACATGGATGCTATGTGAAATAAATCAGACAGAGAAGGACAAATATCATATAATTTCACTTATATTAATTATATGTCATTTCTTTTTTTGTGTGATGACTGTGTAATTTTGATATCATAAAATGAGTTGAGATGAGTTTCCTCTATTTTATGAAAGAGTTTGCATAAGGTTGGTGTAATTTATACATAAAAGTTTAATAGAATTCATCAGTGAATTCATCTGCGCCTGGAAATTTCTTTGTGGGAACTTCACAAAATTAATATTGCTACAGATTTAATTTTTTAAGCAGATATAGGACTACTCAGGTTTTCTATTTTTTTATTTTTTATTTTTTAGACTGGTAAATTGTGTTTTTCAAGGAATTTGCACTAACTGTTCTCCCAGAAGAGCTTTGACATTTTAACTCTAAAATTCCAAGATTTCTGTTTCACAGCTCAAATCCCCAAATTCTACTCAGCCAGAGGGCTGGTATCATTGATCTTATCAGAAGTTGACTTAGCTGGAGATTTGATTAGAGCTTCCATAATTCAGTTCACTTTTGACTTCATATGCTTTGAAGGTGAATTTAGAGTTTCTGTCCTTCCAGAAGAGCCCTTAGACCAAATACCTCAAGGTTATCTGTGTCTCAAAACTATAAGAAACCAAGTCTGCTAAGCCTCATACTGTCTGCCAGATATACAGACAGTCCGAAACTGGGAGTCCTCTCTGCTTTTTAGCTTTGCCTCAGCCTCTGTTTACTATGTCAAATT
>NW_011888818.1:3271246-3276778 GCF_000151845.1 Pteropus vampyrus
TCCTTCCTTCCTTTCTTTCTTTCTTTCTTTCTTTCTTTCTTTCTTTCTTTCTTTCTTTCTTTCTTTCTTTCTTTTTTCTTTTTTCTTTTATAATTTGATGTTTAATAGCCATTTTCAAAATAAAATCATGTATTTATAAATATTCCACAATTTTTTCCCTCCATCTACCTTCCTCCCCTCTGGTAATCAATAGTCCATTGTCCATGTCCATGAGTCTCTGTTTGTTTGTCTTGTTCATTTGGTGCTTTTAGGTTTATATCCCACATATAAGTGATGTTATATGATTTTGAAATTTTTCTGTCTGGCTTATTTTGCTTAGTATGATTATTTCAAGGTCCATCCACGTTGTTGCAAATGGCCGTATTTCATCTCTTCGTGTGGCTGAGTAATATTCCATTGTATATATGTACCATAGCTTCTTTAGCCAATCATCTCTGCCTTTTAAATTCTTCCAGTTTCAGACCTGACAGACTAGCCCACAGGTGTGTCAAACAATTGGCTCTTTTCTCCTCATCTGAGAGACTGTCCTCTCATGGCTTATTCTGTTTACATCTGCTCCTAACATCAGCAACTACTCCCAAATATGAAAATGTCCCCAAGGTTTAGCTCTGGGGAAAGGATTCATACCTCTAGAGTTTAGTTCTTTTAGTTTTCTTTGAGTCTACATCTTGTCACTGGCTTTATGACAAAGAATGATTTTTTTGGTTTATCTAGTGGCTTATTTCAGCTGGAGTGATAATCTTTCATGTCATTCTATATCTTAATCAAAAGTGGAAACTCCTTCCTTCATACTGTTGATATCTCTTTTTCATTGTGGTGATGTTTTTGCTGAAATTAACTTTTTAAATAAAGTTTGGATATGTCATAATATAGAAGTAGTTCTGGAAGATCTATAAGGAGATGATTAAAAAACAATGGAAGATCTTTATTTTTTTCCTGATGATATAAATAAATCTTAATCACATTCATGTCAGAAGCACATTCAATATAAATAGTAGTTACTTCACTGTTGACAAACTATTACTTGTTAAATAATTTCAGAAATCTTTATTCTGAAATCACTAAACATAAAGACATTGACAAGAACACATTTAAATAGTTTAAAATATAAAAATGTCTTACTTAAGAAAGCCATATTCATCATGTAATTGTATATTTCTCTAATATTTTGACATCACTATATTTGTGCTTCCAGAAATTATTTTAGACTAATTGATAAGAATGACCCTATATAGTCCCTCTGTTGTAATAGAATACATATCATCAACTTTTAATATACAGCTATGGCAGCTGATGATTCCTAAATCTTCATGACATACAAATTTCAATTTCTCTTTCATATTTTATTCTGCATCTTTCTTTCATTATTATGAATAGTAAGGTATTTATTTAATTTTACATATTCTTATTTTATTTATTAAGATGGTTTATATGATACTAAAACTAGAGTTTTCTATTTTCTATTTTTTATTGAATTTGTGTAATTCTTCACAAGGCAAGGTTTCTGTTATATATCTGGAATAAAAATAATGCTTGTTTTTTATTGTCTTTCCACTTGCTTTCTGTCTCTATTATATGCAGGTTTTGTAAATCCACAGAGACTGAAATAATTAGGCATCCTGGACAGCTACAATACTAAACTTTTCATAAACTGTTAATAAAAAGATTGCTTTAAAACACTTCTTTTATTTTTCTTATAATTTCACTTTACAGCTTTCTGTAAATCCCTCTATAAATCACATGGGTTCTACAATTCTTTAGCCCTTGTGTTTTCCCCATTGTTTAGTAAAACCGCCAACTACAACATTTCTTAAAATGTAGTGAATAGCGGAAGCTATTCCATGTATGAACACAAAACAGTCTGAGTTCTCAGAGCTCCCAATGACTGGGTAGAACCTAAGGGAACTCTGATAAGTTGTCCTAGGAGTGGGACCTCTTGTCACCACTGTGTGAGAGGAAACCAGCAGATGGTTTATTTACTTAATGCTCCATGTGTTGCAGTTTTCAACCAGGCCCTGGAAACATCACAGCAAGATGATGTAAATTACCATTGGTCAAATATCCTTGAACGTTTTATTATATAAGAATGTTTATAGGCAACTATAGTATTTATTTCATCATAAAATAATATTTAAGTTGAATATTGAAAAAATATTGTTAAGTTAGATTACTATAAACTGCTGACTTCAAATACATATGCATTTTATAATAAAGCTAAGAAGTAGAAGAAAAGATTCTTTTCAAATTTCTGGAGTTTTTGTCAGATTAGCAGGATAATATAGTAGTACAGTAAGCAGTGGTCAACAGTGAGAGGAAAATAAGGGATTTGATGGCAAGGTTAGGGTAAGGAAAAGATTTGGTGATTGAGTTCTACTCTGAATATTTAAATTTTATTTCCAAACTGGTATTTCTAGCTTCTTTCATGAGCCCTAGTTTGAAGTTGAGGTTAAAGACAAATAATGCATGGCACCTGTTTTTTTTATGATATGTTATATTACACATGGTGTACCCCTCTTCTCAGCTATTCTTATCATTATAGTCATTGAAGGTTGTTGATAACAATGTTTCAAATCATGAGGTGATATATAGCAACCTAGCAATAATTTAGTTTATGACTGGTAGTGCCAGTCTCTACAATAACAATTTAGACTCCTGAATGGTTAATATGTCTTAACTTGACTGAACCTTGAGAAGCGCAGATATTTGCTTAAACATTATTCTGGGCGTGCGTTTAAAAGTGTTTCTGGATGATATTAACATTTGAATCAGTAGACTGTGTTAACCCAAAAATGTTTAGGCTGTAATAAAGAATAAAAACATTTATTTGAACAAAAGAGAGATTGCAACCTATGCAGCACATTTTCAAATAGCAACCTCAATTGTATTCATAAGGGAACAAAGAAAGGCAGAATTTATAAAGGCAAAAATCACAGGAGCTGTTTTCATTTAGGTCCTCTATGTAAATGAAGGCTATTGGCCAGGTCAGTTGGGATTAGTTAAACCCATTATATAAATGGAGAATGCTAGTTGAAATGGATTAGATCCTTTCAAGATGAAGAATGCAAATGCTCTAGTTGCCATGGTAAGGAGAAAGTGAATTCCATATATGTCCATGCAGCAGTTGTTGATCCAGGATGTTCGTGCTTTGGCTTCGAACTAAGTTTAGTTACACCATCATTTCTCCTAGGTCTATAGCCTTCTGACTGCAGGTTTGAGGACTTCTCAGCCTCCATAAGTGTATCATGCAATTCCTTATAATAAGTATATATTCTCACATGTAGAAATATAGATATATAGCTAATCTAAAAATAAAAGGCCTTTTAAAGTGAAAGGCAACAAGCTTTTATTGAGGTCAATAAGGATAGCTATTTGGAAATCATTAATTCAAATGATGTCCTGATTAAGAGACAAATGCAGTGGGTATTTATGAGAATACCCAAGGGGAAAGGGAACAGTTACACCAATAGAAGGAAGGCATTTCTATTGATGCAGATAATATAACATAGTGATTGTTAATTCTAAACAATGTTTTAAATTTTTAGTCTAGTAGTCATAATAATTGCTTTCTTATTATCTTTACAAACAGTTCTTTGGGAAACAGAGTTGCTTAGGCCCAGTCCAAAGGTTATTTTGGCCTGATTTAACATTCCAAAGATTTGAGGCATAAGAAGTGCAAGGCAGTTCCTCTGGTGTGGCAGCTCTGGCTCCATTTTAAAGTGGTTCGATTTATATTATAGGTATATAATCTTCTGTGGTTCTATTTCTCTGGAGAACCCTGAGTGAACCAGAAACAACTTGCCTAAAAAACTATTTCTTATTGTGATGCACTCAACACTAGCCTCTCAGAAGATATCCATGACTTAACTCTTGAAAACTATACCATATACCACATAAAACGTGATTAAGTAAAGGTTCTAGGATGGAGAGGTTATCCTGGATTATCTGAATGGTCTAAATGCAATCACAGATATCTTTATAAGAAAGAGTCAGGGAGAGACATGACAAGCAGAAGAGGAGAAGGAAAGTGACCACAGAGACAGATATTTGAGTAATGTGATTATGAGCTAAGGTATACTGACAGTCATCAAAAACTAAAAAATGCAAGGAACAGATTCTCCCTTAGAGCATCTGAGGGTGTACATCTCTGCCACTACTTTGGTTTCTACTCAGTGAGACTAATTTCAGATTTCTGTCCTCCAGAACTGTGAGAGAATAAATTTCTGTTGTTTTAAGCCATAAAGCTTAAGATAATTTATTACAGCAATACTGGAAAACTACTACTATTCTTAGTATCAGTATGAATCTCTCCTGTTTCTGATTTCTCCTTTCAATAGTTCAAATAGTCAGAAAGGGTGAGAAAGAGGAAGGATATTACGATTTGTTGGCTATAACCCTGTGCCTTGTGCAATGCAAGGCATTCAAAATACATCATCTCATTCCTTCACCTTCCCAGAATAACTTGCTAAAATGACAAAGCAGTGATCATAGAAATTCATACCTCTTCAGATCATCATGCTAGCATGATGACATTGTTAACTTTCTTCAGCGGCTATCTAGAGCCCCATGCAAGGAATACAATCTGTTGCCTTTTGAGTAAATCTGGCCAAAGGAGAATTCTGTTGGTTAGTATCGTGTTTTAAACTCATCTGAACTAGGAGAAATTTTGGCAAGCAATGCACTAGGTTTCCAGACTTTCACAGTTTCTGATACTGAATACTGATTACTACTGCTTACTTCACAGAATCAGATTTCTACTCTGGGTCTCCAAAGACATTGCAGCGTGTGACTCTGGCTTGAATAATTCATCCCAGTCTCCTAAAGAAGCCATACCACCTCTTTAATGACTATTCCTAATTACCAATCATATCATGGTTTTTCTTCTTACACTTCTTTCTTTTTTCTTTTTTTCTCTCTTAAGTAGTTTAGATTTTGTCTTTTCAGCTTTATTGAGGTATGATTGACAAATAAAAATGTTATATATTTAAAGTGTACAAGCGATGTTTTGATTTATGTTTAATTGTGAAATGATTACCATAATCAAGCTAATTAACATATCATCATCTAACATATTTACTTTTTTTGTGGCAAAATTTTAAGAACAACCCTTGGTAAATTTCAAAGATATAATAAATTATTAACTATATTCACCACGCTATGTCTCCAGAACTTATTAATCTTATAATTGAAAGTCAGTACATTTTAATCAAAGTCTTCTCAATTCCTTCACCCCAATTTCCTAGTAATCACCATTCTACTCTCTTTTTCCATGAGTTCATATTTTAAATTGGGGTGAGGAGGTTATCCTGGATTATCTGAGTGGGTCCTAAATGCAATCACAGATATCTTTATATAAATATAAATATAAATCTTTATATTTGTCACTTATAAATGAGATAATACAGTATATTCCTTACTGTGCCTGGCTAATTTCACTAGCATAATATCTGATAGGTTTATCCATGTTGTAACAAATGGCAGGATTTTCTTCTTTTTATGGCTTAATAAAAATACATATCAATGTTACATTTTTCT
>NW_011888818.1:3277253-3279249 GCF_000151845.1 Pteropus vampyrus
GGATTGGAAATATTTTCTCCCACTCAATAGGTTGCCTTTTAATCTTGTTTATTGTTTCCTTTGTTGTGCATAAACTTTTAGTTTAATATAATCCTACTTACTCATTTTTACTTTTGTTGCCTGTACTTTTGATATCATATCCAAGAGATCATTACTATGACTGATGTCAAAGAAATTTTCTGTTTTCTTCTTGGACTTTTGCAGTTTCAAGTCTTAAGTATCTAGTTCATGTTGAGTTGATTTTTGTGTATGGAGTAAGATAAGGGTCTAATGTCATTCTTTTGCATGTGTATATTCAGTTTTTCTAGCACCATTTATTGTGCAGACTATTTATTCCCCATTTTGTATTCTTGCTGCCCTTGTCAAAGATTAACTGACTATGTATGCATAGATTTATTTCTATGCATTTTCTAATAAATCTATGTATGCATAGATTTATTTCTATGATTTTCTATTCAATTCCGCTGATCTATATGCCGTTTTTTTTATGCCAGTACCATACTGTATTAAGTACTATAGCTTTGTAATATAAACAAAATTAAGAAGTTTTATGTCTTTATCTTTGTTTTTCTTGCTAAAAATTGTTTTACCTATTTAGGTTGTTTGTGGTTCCATACAAATTTTAAAATTATTATTTTTTCTGTTTCTGTGAGAAATGCCTCTGGAATTTTGATAAGAATTGCATTTAATATGTGGATTGCCTCGTATACGGTGAATATATAAAAAAAATTAGATCTTCCAATCTATGAGCATGAAGTATCTTTCCATTTATCCATGGCTTTTACAATTTTAAAGGAATATTTTGTACTTTTTAGTGTACAGATATTTTGGCTCCTTGATTAAGTTTACTCCTAAGTATTTTATTCTATCAGATGCTACTGTAAATGGAATTGTTCACTTAATTTCTTTTATGTATATTTCATTGTCTGTGTATAGAAATGCAATTGTTATATGTTGATTTTTTATTTTTATGGCTTTGCTGAAATTATTAGTTCTAACAGTTTTTTAAGTAGAATCTTAGAATTTTCTCTATATAACCTATGTCATCTACAAACAAAGACAAGTTTAGTTCTTTCTGATTTGAATGTCTTATTTTACTTTTTCTTGCCTAATTGCTCTAGCTAGTACTTCCAATATTGTGTTGAATAGAAAAAGTGAGAGTGAACACCCTTGTCTTCTTTCTGATCTTAGAGAAAAACCTTCCAGCTTTTCTCCATTGAATATGATGTTAGTTGTGGACTTGTCACATATGACCTTCATTATTATGAGGTACATTTCTTTTGTCCCTAATTTGTTGAGAATTTTTATCATGAGAAGATGTTGAATTTTTTAAGTGCTTTTCCTGCATTTGTTAAAATAATTACATCATTCTTTATCCTGCATTCTGTTAATGTGGTATATTATACTTATTTATTTGCATATGCTAAAGTATCACTGTATCCCAGGAACAAATCCTAATTGATCATGGTGTGTGATCCTTTTAATGTGCTGTTAAATTTGGGTTGCTAGTATTTTATTGAGGATTTTTGTATTTATATTCATCAAGGATATTGACCTGTAATTTTTTTTTTAGTAGTGTTCTTGTCTGACATTGGTATCAGGCTAATGCTGCCCTTGAAATACGTGTTTGGAATTGCTTCTTTCTCTTTAAATTTCTGTAAATGCTTGAGAAAACTTGGGATTATTATTATTTTTTTAAAGTTTGATAGAATTCGCCGATGAAGTCATCTGGTTCTGAGCTTTTCTTTGTGGGGAGATTTTTTGAGTGCTGATGAAATCTTACTAGTTCTTGATCTGTTCAGGTCTTCTATTTATTCACAATTCACTCTTAGAAGGTTATATGATTCTAGGTATTTACCATTTCTTCTAGGTTATCCAAAATTTTGGTTTATATTTGTTCATAGTAGTCTCCTATGACCTCTTGTGTTTCTGGGCTATCACTTGTAATGCCTCCTTTTTCATTTCTAACTTTATTTGAGTCTTCTTCCCGTGCCCC
>NW_011888818.1:3280289-3296510 GCF_000151845.1 Pteropus vampyrus
CTATATCCTCCAAGTAGTTGACATGGGAGCTCTGAATGTGGAGAATGAGAGGAGGAGAAGAGTACTCTGATAATATTTAGAATCAAGATTTAGACAGATAAAAGGAAAACCAGAAAACGAAGACTTTAAACTGTACCCTGCACAAGTTAAATATAAACCCAGCTATTCATTCCACCCTTTACTCCCTATAATCAATAATTTTTCATAGAAACTAAAAAAAAAATAATAATAATTAGATCAAAACAAGTATATAATAGAACTGAATATTGTTGCATAGTCTTCATAATAAAATGTTCATGCGCTGTGCAAAATGACTTATTTAACTTAAGCAATAGTCTACAGGACTAAGTTACTGTACATAAAATAAGCAATACCTGTAACTGGGCTAGAAATTGGATAAGTGTACACTATTAGAACAAAATTTTTGAATATAATTATTAAGATAGAATGAAAGTAGAGCTAGTTGGAGGGGATGTGAGCTATCCACGAGCCAATATATATAAAGAAATGAGAGGATACTTTACCAGAAATGCAAAAAGTAGCCTCCAATTTAGAGTAGCAAAGATTTAGATGACTAAGCAAGCTATGCTTGGATGCAGAATATTTACAAAGTCCCATTTGCTGCAGAAGCTGGGTTGAATAAATTTGAAAGCACTACTATAATTGGCTTCCAGGGGCAGCTATCATACCATTCAAAGAAGGGTTTTTGTGTTACTGTGAACATTGGACTTTTCACCACTAAGTTGGGAAGAAAATGTTTTATAGAGTAATGAAGTTCCTATTGCACCACTTACTCTTTCAATATTCTTATTCCAATGCATAGTGCAAATGGATTATATTTTAGATCAGGAGTTGACAAGCTTTTTCTGTAAAGACCTAAATAGTAACTATTTTCAACTTTGTGGACCATACAACCCAGTGCCTATTCCAAATAAACAACTCTGCTATTGTAGTGCAAAAGTAACCACAGACATTACACAAATAAATGGTGATGTTTGTGTTCCAATAAAACTACTTACAAGAATGAGTGGTAAGCAATTTTGACCTGCTTACAGGCCATACTTCACCGATTTATGATTTAGAGAAATAAAATCACAGAAAATACCAACTTTTCTTCTTGCCTCTGTCTGGGACTAAGTGTTTTAAACATGAGTCTTCAATATCTATAAACTAAAACTGTCTCAAATTCAAATCTTGAACAAAAAATAAAAATAAATTTAAAAAATGCATAAATAACAAGGCAAAACAAGATCTTGCTGTCCGAACAGACAGATATCAAATAGAAAAAAAACACTGAGAAATCAAAGTACATGTTATCCAGTTAAATAATGTCATTACAAGAAATAACCAATAATATATTATTCTATTTTAAGCAAGATTGATTAGAAGAATTCCACAACTAGATGTCATAACCAAATTTCTCAGGTTTACTGAAAATGAGCAGGAAAAAATCTATAATCATATAATCAGAAAAAAGAGATAAAGTTACTTACAGTAGTAAAGAAAATTAAATTAATGTCCAAATTTCCTACAACATTATGTCACAAAATATTAAAAAATATTTACAATGTTTTATAGAAACAAATTTATGAGTAAATTAAAAAATATAAGGTCATTTCATAATTTTTGTATGACAATAGTATGTATTTAAATTATGGAATGAGCTATAGCCAAAGTAGTATGCAAAGGTAATTTATAAAAATAAGATTTGTTAATATTCATCTAAAAGCATGGTAAAATAATTATTCAAATGATCCAATAAAACTAAAATAAAAAGTATTAAAGATGGATGAATTAGTTATTAGGAAAAATGTAGAAAGTAAATATGAGATCTGATTCTCTTATTGATAATAGAATTATAGAAATCTTTCAAAAGACTAAGCAAGAAAAATGAGACAACATTAATCTTAGAACACAACATTAATCTTAGAACCCAACATATGGGACTTTTTTCCCTCTTCTTGTGTCAACTGCAAGGATGCTTCCTCTCCTCCTAACTTTATAATGTGATAGATTAAAGTATATGTCTCTGAAAAACTAAAATGAAATACCCCTGGAGTATAAAATTTCCCTGCAATGAATCACTCATAGTATAAAATGACTAATTCATTATGTGTCTTCTCAACTGCTAGACTCATAATTTAAATTTATTACGTGATTAACTGTATTTCATCTTCATATGTTTTCTCAATTTTCTATTGTGTTATTTATATTTTTTCTTATCGATTTGTAGGAGTAATATATATTTAAGATGCTGATTCTTTGCCCATTTTATTTATAGCAAATGTCTTTTCCCAGATTGATAGTGATCCATTTATACCTTTTATGTCCAGAAGTTCTTATTAAAATGTCTTAGCATTTTCCTTGATGATTTTTGCTTTTGATGACTTTAAGAAATTTTTCTTTACTCAGAGGAAAAAATATTCATTTATATAGACTTTAGAAATATTCAGTTTTGCTTTATACATTTAAGTATTTATTCCATTGCAAACTGACAAATTATTTTTTTTACAACAAAGCACACCATTATGAAATGTCAAAATAACAATGAAGAGAAGGCTTAAACATATTTAGATAATAGTTGAAAAAAAAAAGACAACCATGTTACATAAAGGAAACTGCACTCAAAATAGCATCAGACTCCTCAATATCAATTCAGGTTACAAAAAGACTGTGGATCAATGCTTCAAAATTACTAGGAGAAATAATTTTCAATTAAGTATTTTTTTCCTCATCTAAACTATCAAATATGTGGTTATAATAAGAGAACTTTTAGACATGCAAGGACTAAAAAAGTGTATTGATCACATATTATTTTTTAGCATTCTGCTGGAGCATGTGCTTAATTTAGCAGGATGAAAGACTAAATTAAGAAAAAGAAAGAAATGGGATCCAGGGAACATATTATTCAATGCAAAGAAATACTAAGAAGTCCTAGGATCATCACCATCCACCAATCTTAGAAAGGAGGTAAATGAATGGCTGCGAGAGTATGATTTATATCAAAATCCAAAAACAGAAATTGTATTTTACATTCTTAACATTTAGAAAATATATATTCAAGATTTTGTTAGATTGATTGGAATATTTTGGTGTAATTACAAGTAAATATGTAGAAAGTTAAGCAAATTTCATTCTAAAAAGTAAGAATAATAAACTTATTTGTCAATAAGACATTGAAGAAGTCACGAATAAATAAAAAGGTATTCTGTGCTCATGGATTGTAAGAATTGATATTGTTGAAATGTTTATACCACCCAAAGCAATCTATAGATTTATTGCAATCTCTATTAAAATTATAATGACATTTTTCACAGAAATAGAATAATCTAAAAAATTGTATAAACCAAAGCAATCTTGGAAAAGAAGAACAAAGCTTCCTAATTTTAAATTATTTTACAAAACTATGGTAATCAAAATAGTATAGTATTGCCATAAAAACAGACATATAGATCAATGAAATAGAATAGAGATTACAGGAATAAATCCATGTATACATGATCAATTAATTTATGACAAAGGACTCTAGAATATTCAATGGGGAAAAGATACTAGTGCTAGGAAAATTAGACAGCCACATGCAAAACAATGAAAATGGACCACCCTCTTACATCATACACAAAAATCAACTCAAAATGGATTAAAGACTTGAACATAAGACCTGACACTATAAAATTTATAGAATAAAACATAGGGGGTAAGCTCCTTGACATTGGTCTTAGCAATTATTATTTTTTTTTGATTTGACACAAAAACAAAGGCAACAAATGCAAAAATAAACCAGTGGGACTACATCAAATAGAAAAGGTCTGTACAACAAAGGAAATTATCAACAAAATGAAAAGGCAACCTATAGGATGTGAAAAAATTTTGCAAATTATATATATGATAGAGTTAATATCCAAAATATATAAAGAACACATACAATTTAATAGTAAAAAATATTTGCAACAACATGAATGGCCCTCGAGGGCATTATGCTAACTAAGTAAGAGAGAGAAAGACAAATACTATATGTTCTCACCTATATATGTGAGAATAAAACACAAACTCACAGATATAGTGAACAGATTGGTGATTGTCAGAGGTGGGGTTGGAGGATGGGTAAAATGGACAAAAATGGTCAAAGTAATAAACTCAGTTATGAGATAAATAAGTCCTGAGGATGGAATTAACATAAAGCATGGTGACTATAGTTAACAATACTGTATGTATATTTGAAAGTTGCTAAAAGAGTAGATCTTAATAGTTCTCAGAAAAATTACAGAAAACAAATTGTAATTATGTATAATGATAAATCTATTGTGGTAATCATTTTATAATAGATACATATATCAAATTATTGTGTTCTATACCTAAAACTAATACAATGTTATTTATCTATTATATATTAATTTAAAAGGAAAAGAAATACTTGAGTAAGCAAATTCAGTGCCCACTCTGCTCAACAAACAGCAGTGGTCTAGGGTTACATCAGACAATCATACTTACTATACATGATTAGGTTTATTGCCTATAAGAAAGGATTAAAGATAAACAACAACAGAACATAGGACAAGAGCCTGCCTATTCTTAGGCACACCTATTAAGTATGCCAAAGTGAGTTCATCTTTGGGAAGCATGTAGTCATGAGAGCCAGAATGGAGTGTGAGAGGACTCCATCATCTCTGGGAAACCAGTAATTGCGGGGTCCCATTAACATTTTTCTTTCCTTTCTTTTTTTTTTGACTGGACTCGTTCTAATATGTGGAATCAAGACTGTTTGTGGCTTAAGTCAACTATAAGATGATGTATTAATTAAGACTGAACAGAAAATTCTTGGATAAGTTTAGTTTTGCACTGAGAATTAGATTTCTCCCTGTTAAATACAATGTTTCATTCATTTGTTTTCTCAAGTTTTATTTATTATGATTGACATATAACAAAATGCACATTTTAAGGAAAAATCTAGTGTTTTGACATCTGTATATACCAGTGAAGAAATTATAAGCCCCATAGAGATAATAAACTCAATTGTGAATAACAAACTCAAAGATTTGTCATGTCTCTTTGGAATCCCTGGAAAACCATTGATATGCTTTTTGTCATTGTAGATTCTTTTGCATATTCAAAATTTTATATGCATGGAGTCATACAGAATGCATTTTTTTCTGGTTTCTTTCATTTAGCATAATGTTTTGAGATTCATCTATGTCATTATAAATATTAATAGTTCATTTTTATATTGCTGAGGAGAAATTTATTGTATGAATATATCATTAGTTTGTTCATTCACCTGTTAATGAACATTTGAGTCTCCAGTTTTTGACTATTTTAAATAGAGCTGCTGTGAACATTTGTATACAAATCTTTGTACAGAAAATTTCTTTTATTTATTTGATAAAATATGTAGGTGTGGAATGGCTGGATCATATGGTAGGAGAATAGATAACTTTTCAGAAAACAGCATATGAAACGTCTACATATTCTATATTCCTGCCAACATTTGGTGTGGTCAGTCTTTAATTTTAGACATTTTAATAACTATCTAATGGAATCTAGTTGTGGTTTTAACTAGCATTTCTCTAATGGAAAATGACATTGAATATCCTTTCATGTGCTTATTTTCCATCCTGCATCTTCTCTGATAAAGCATCTGTTCAATTTTTGGGGGGTCTAATTTTAAATGGCTTTTGTTTGTTTTCTTATTGAGATCTAAATGTTATTTATATGTTCTAGATGTAAATATTTTTATCCAATACATGATTTGCAAATATTTTCTCCCAGTCTGTGGCTTGTTTGTCATTCTACTAATAGTGTCTTTTGAAGAACAGAATTTCTTATTTTGAAGAAGTCCAGTTTATCAATTTGTTCCTTAGTGGATTGAGCTTTTGGTATTACATCTAAGAAATCTTTACTTAACTCAAGTTTACAACAATTTTCTATATTTTCTTCAACAAGTTTATAGTTTTAGGTTTTATATTTGCATCTCTGATCCATTTTGAATTACTTTTTGTATATCATTTGAAGTACAAATAGAAGCTCATTTTTTGCTTATGAATATCTCATTGTTCCAGCACCATTTATCGAAAAGATGTTTCATTTTCTACTGAATTGCCTTTGAATCTTTATTTAAAACTAATTAATCATGTCTGTGTTTATCTATTTCTGCTCTACCAACTATTTTTATAAGCTGGGATTTAAAACCAGAGGATCTTGTTTAATGTAACTTTTTAATTAATCTTGAAATGAGGTAATATACATCATAAAATTTACTCTTTTTTGCAGTTATTTGGCTAGTCTACATTTTAAAAATTCAATATGAATATTAGAATCAGCTTGTCAATTTCCACAAAATATTTTTTACATTAAATTTATAGATAAATTTGGGGACACTTAACATCTTAACAATAAAGATTATTATACCTGTGAAACTTTGTGTATTTTTATAATTCACATCACAAATCAAACAGCATAGGAAAGAGCAGTCACTAGTTTACTGAGTGACTCTGAAGAATAATGCAATCCTATTTTACAATATTAAATGCAACTCTTCTGGTAAGACATTTATCTCTGTGGCATACTTATGCTAATGAATTTCTTGGAATTTATGATAAAATGCATAAACATATATATTAGAGAAATTCTAAGTATTTCATTTTGCTTCAAGATAACCTTCTAAATAAAAATAAGGATGTAGGCTCCGTTTTCAGGCCATTGTATTTGAAACTTGAATTTTTAGCATAATTCTCAGTGACTCAAAGTGATTCCAAAGATCTATCCATTGATATTCTTAAATGGATCTTTTCAAGCTGGTAGAAGGTTTAAAATGCATTGAAATATTTTGTATGTGGGGAAATCACCGTTATTTGCCCAAGCTTTTACTCCGATTACAATCATTCTGAAAGCGTTGACAATTTGTAGCATGTAAAGTTATCAGGCTCTATTAGGTAGTGGTCTATCAAAAAAGTTTTACCTGATGATAATTTTTCAAAACTCTTTTCAGTGGTAACTGAGATTTTGATTTGTGTGTTGCCTAAAAGAGGTTGTATACTAAATATAAATGATTAATTAAAATGTTTACTTTGGGAAAAGTTCTGTTTGAGGTAACTAAATAAAGACTTCTGGCCCAGGGAGAATCTCAGGGAATCCTTATTTTCTCTAGCCTCCTTCAGTAGTAGAAACCCAGAACTGGGGGGAGCAGGGTCATTGAATGAAAGCAGACCTCTTGCAGCTAGAGGTCTGATACAGAATACCATTCGAGTTGTGTTGCAACAGATTTTATTGAGCTCCTGGCTTTTGGGAACATTATATATGTAACCCAGACACTGACTGAGCCCCTGATACATTTGACAGAGCCCCTAAAATTGTTTAGCTTTGGCCTGCATCTCCTATCTTTTAAGCCTAGCTTCTGTTTTCAATGGACTATTTATCGAGGACTAATTTATCCCAGCTTTCCTAACTCAGCATTTCCATTGATTCCCTCCAGTTTCAAACTTAAACCTGTATTAATTTGCTCTGGCTGCTATAACAAAAATACCACAAATTGGCTGGTTAAACAACAGAAATAATAATATCTCTTCTTCTTCTTATAAAGCCGCTAATCCCATCATGAGGACCCCACAATTACGAACTCATTTAACACAAATTTCTTTTGGGGCACAGTAACAGCACATTGGAGGTTAGAGCTTCAATAATTAATTTCAAGCAAAACCTTTCGGATATGATTGTTGTAATACATGAAGGCTACCTTTGCCTTATCTCCTCACACACCTGACAGTGGCAGGCATACTGGCGCTTTAAGTGCTCTCCGTCTGTTCCAGAAATACCAGGCATCTACTTTTTTCTACTTAGAGAAGAAGATACATTCAAATGGTATACCATGAGTCTACCACCATGCTACCCTGAACAAGCTTGATCTCATCTGATCTCGGAAGCTAAGCAGAGTCGGGCCTGGTTAGTACTTGGATGGGAGACCACCTAGGAAGACCAGGTGCTGTAGGCATAAAAAATTAAAAAAAAAAAATAAGGGATTGTAAACTGACAAGGTCCTTGCAATCTGTGAGGTCAACCAAGGGTTGCCTCACCTAAAAAAAAAAACAAACAAACGGTATACCATGAGTGTCACTGCAGTGCATTTGAGATAACATCTATATGTCCTAAATGCCATATCACAAATAATTAAACAAAAAACATTCTAGAATTAGTAGTAGCAAATTGATCCAGTCCCTTTAAAATTAAGAACTTATTAACACTGTTTATTTTCCCACTTGATTGCTACCATTACATAATTTAGTTGCAAAAGATACAAAGAACTGTTTCTAATAAAGGGTACCATGAGAAATTTTCATTAGTATCAAAGAATGTTATTTTTCATTACCCCCAGGATTGGGAATAATTTATTATCCAAAAAGCAGACATTTTTATTCAGAGCTATGAAATGCTTCATGTCTTCAAACACTAACAATTACGTGATTCAAGTAGAAATTCCTCTATGATGGGGTGGGAACTTTTCTGGTTTTCATTTCTTACTGGGCTCTATAATTTTACAAATCCTACTTATACATTTCTACCCTTCTGTTTTTCAGATTGGAAATTTCCTTTGCATGTAACCCAAAGGAACTTGTTTCTCTCTGATCTACTTTGTTCTCTTTAGTTAGATAATATAGAATAGTGGTTATGAGCACAGACTCAGAATGTCTGAGTGTGAGCCAGCTGTCACCACCTAACCAGTGTCTAGTTTAACTTACCTGTTGAAATAGGAATATTAAAAAGTACCTCATGGCACTGTTGTAAAGATTAAATGAGCTATAACATGTAAAGTGCTTAGAATAGTTGTTGCTATGAAGTGAACAATTTATAAACATTAGCTATTATTTTTACTGATAACATTACTTCCTGGCTTTCTACAGGTGAGAAAAATACTGTTATTACACCTTGTTGCTGAAACTTTTATTACTTTTACTGAAAAGTCACAAATAAGAACTATCATCCCTAAGAATTGACTTTAAATAATTACTTATATATTGCATATATGTGTTTTGGTAAATTTTACAAGTCAGGTCAGGAGACAAATATTTTAGCCCTTAGCATTGCTGTGGAAGAGCAAACTGAAATCTCAATCATGTGTCTGGTATTTCATAAACATTAGTTCATTTAACCCTCAAAGCATATCTCTGGATTAATATCACTGTGCACATTTCACATATGAATGAATTAAAATAACCTTTAGGTTATACGAATTAGTGTGAAACAGTAACCAAAGCTATTTTTTTTTTTTTCTGAATTGCTCTACCATAAAAATCGTGTGCTAAGAGGACTGATGGCATAATCACATTTGATTAACTATTTGATTAATAAATAATGAACTAATCAAATGCATTTTTTTTTTGAGGAAGGAACCATATACTTTTTTCCTACTTTTGGTTTAACATTTTTTCGAATTTTTAAATTATTTTTCCAGCTTTATTGAGGTATAATTGACATATTTGTCTTGTATTCTCTCTAGCGCTAAGAATGATAATGCGCTAGGATATGATTTTCAGAAATTTATTTTCATCAATTTTTTAGTTAGTGCTTAATATCTGAGCAGAAGGTTAAAAACAAATAAAATATCCTCAATTTCAAGGGATTTAAAATATTCTATAAAGTTAAGTGTATCAAATCATAGAAGGAATTAAAATGTAAAAAATGCATCATTATAGTAAAAAACAGCTAGAATTTATTTAGGGTCTAGCATATGTCAAGAACTATAATATGAATCTAAAAATTTTTTTTAAACCTCTTATCTATTATGATATAGGCATTACTGTATGCACTTTATTGAAGAAATCCGAAAAAAAAAAAAAAGAGATTAACGCGTAGACCAGGTCATATACCAAAACTAATGAATCCAAAATTCAAGCATACATTTGTCCACATACTTTCACAGTTTATTTTCCTCTGCTTACTGTGTACCATAGAATAGAAAATGTTGCAAATATAAAATATTTATTGAAATACTGAATTTACAGAAACAATTATTATAATTCTCTCACTAGTTTCATAGATTCTCTAGTTATGAAGTTAACTCCTCAAAATAAATGTCAAAAATGCATTGAGCAGTCACTATTGATTTAATGATAATATTTTATTCTTATTTTCAGGCATGATGGGTTATTTTCTGTTTTCGGTTGCTTAAATCTTTGAATACAAGATTTTAGATTTTACAGGCAATTTCAGAGAGCCTAGAAAGCATCTACAGCAGTGGATAAATAATTTTAGGTATACAGAAGGAATATAAAATGAGGTTTTTTTTGCAAGGATTTGAATAATTCGTTAGAGAGATAAGATTTCAAATTACAAAAACAGAATACACGAAGAGACAGAAGGTATCCAGTGAAACACTTTAATTTTCCAAGTGGGAAAATTTAGGCTCAGATATACCGATTATCTCAGATTACAAAGTCATGAGTGATTAAATGTGGACTGTTGAATTGTAGTGAAGTTTCCCTTCCATTACCTATTTTTGAAATAGAGGTTAATTTAAAAAAAAATTGTCTGGTAGAACAGTTTACATATGTCAATTATCAGAGAATTTTTTCAATTCTAAATCATACCATATCATTTTTGTAGATGGCTTTCTCTTCACTACTTTTTATGTATTTACAATATAAGGCTACTAAAATGATATTCTTTGCTTAATGGTTTATTCTTTATGGCTATTACAATTTTCACTTAAAAATCTTTTTTTTTTGTGGTTCATGATAAGTTTTATTTCAGATTGTAAACCAGTCCGCATAATATAGAATGAAGCTTAATAAAGTTCTTGAGTGGAAGGCGTATTTGAATTGAAACACATTGTTCCATCTTGCTACCTAAACTAAAACAAGAATTTAGAGAAAAGCTCATGAAGGAGCTGCTCCTGTACAGATACAACTACACTGTTGCAGATAGAGCCTCTTGCAAATATTTAGTCCTATAGTTTTGCAGAATTACAAATAGCTTTTTTCCCCTGGTAATATAAGTTAAATTTGCCAATATGATTGTTAAGATTCTTAAGTTTCTCCAAATAATTCTTCATCACCTATGTAAATTTCAGAAGCTGTGAAATGAATATAAATTAGCACATCTGAAGAGAATGAATTATGTAGAACAATTTGTTAAATGCATTACACAAAATTGCTACTTTCTTTAGGGTTTAAAAAAAGATGAGGGCATTTCCTATAGCTCCCATCTATAACACTGGTTAGTTTGTATTCTTTTAGGGAGTTGGAGTCACTGTTTTCTGTTGCAAAGCCAGATATGGGTTATTATAATTACTGGTATCACAGATTTATTTTTAATTATTCATGAAAATGATCTAAACAATGGAATCCCCAAATGAAAACACAGTACTGTTTTAGAAGCCATCTGTGACTGTTTTAAGCACCAATGAGATGCCAGTTTTGTTTTTCATGTCAATTCAGGAACATATCAAATTAATGGGCTATATATTTTTGAAAATATAATTTTTTTCAGTAGAGAGATTTAACATCTAATGTATAAGATATAAAAATATCAATGATGTTGTGATGCTTTATGGGAAACAAACATAATGGAGACTGAGAAGTGGATAAACATGAGCTTATTTGATATAATTTGGCAATAATTATCCTCCACTCCAGTGCTAACACTGGAGAAATGTACAAAAAAAGTGACTAACATTCTAAATAACCAACTGAAAACAAGCTATTAGTAAGCATTTCACTTTGTCTATTGGCAAAGAATTTCAAATAAGTCAGGTAATTATCATATGCCATTATCAGTCAATGGGGTAATATTGAGAGTCTGGCACAGATTTTAGGGCATGCTAATTAATAACATAGTGAATATGATAAAAATCTGCTTTTATATTGCATTTCTATTTTTTTCATATTACAGTACTAATCCTGGTTTTTAAAATAAGAAAAAAAAAACAGAAAAGTACACAGAAAAAAATAAAAATAATCAACAATAATGATCCCATCACTAAGTTAACTAATAATAGTTTGGTTATTTTTTTCAAGGTTTTTTTGTGCAAACTATACATATATTTTTGAATATGTTATTTTTACAGAAGTTAAATTATTTTATGATGTACTTGGTATAAACTTTATGTTGAAGAAATATCCATGTTATCAAATACTCTCTGTCTTAAATTATTGAATAGTTTTCCCATGAGAGATGCATTACAATTCATTAATAATATTTCTCTTATAGGAAATTTTCCGCATTTTAATACATGAAAAATTCCTGCTTTAATGAACATCCCTTAATATGAATCATTTTTTATATTATTATGATTTCTTTGGAAAAATTTTTGCATAAGTGTAGTGAGGATCAAAGTGTTTTGATATCTATATATAAATATACAAATAGATTAGATATAAATATAGATATAGGGTTTGTTTTATATTGGTAAATTTTCTTAAAGAAAGTTTTTATCTATTTACAGTTCAAGTAAATTTGTATGAGAGTTCTTTTTTATGAGTACCCTCTGCTCATCTTATATATAAAATGTGTGTTTGTTTATTTCATTAATCAAATTTACTTTTTTACATTTGAAGTTAAATGAGCTTCATGCCACAGGGGAGAACATAAACCAGAAAAAGTAGGGCACCTAAGCACTAGTGGAGGAGTTGAGCTTCTCATATAGGAAATGGGTTTGCAGTAGATGATTCTGAAGGATGTATGGTCTGATCTATTTGGATACTGTAAAAAATAGGGATGTCTAATGATAGGATACTTTAATACATTTAATCTAGAATATGGTTGCATAAGGTCCACTGGAGTTCTCATTGGTAATGAGGTAGCAACCAGTCACAATAGTCGTGAGAGGAATTTTAATTTTTTTCTTTTGTCTTTGTGTAACGGCCTTGTTTCTTTATTGTCCCAAACATGGGTTGCAGTGTGTTTTTGTCTGAGCATTGTTTGGAAATAGTATAGTTTGGCTGTCAGCAATGTCACTATTTACATTCTTAGTAGATAGTATCACTTGCTGATCGCCTCACCTGTATAACTAAGGATTTCATATAAAGTTGTAATTATAACTATAATCACTGGAACACAAAATATATACCTTCTTAAATATCAGAAGAATCACACAAAAATAACAAAGTAAATAGATGATAGAATGTAACTTAAGAATCTGTAGGGTTTAAGATGGCGGAGTAGATAAACGCTGTGCATGCCTCCTCCTCCGACCACCTCAAAATGATAACTAAACTACAGAACAACCATCATTGAGAATTGCCTGAAGTCTAGCTTAACAGAAGTCCTGTAACTAAGGACACACTGAAGAAGTCATCTCAAGACTTGTAGCGGGGGTGAAGACATGTGGTGGTTGAGAATCAAGAGAGACATTTCAGCTGTGGAGTTTCCCCCTAAGGAGCAAGGGGTCCCAGCCCCACATTGGGCTCCCTAGCTCAGGATTCCAGTGCTAGAGAGAGAAGTCCTCACAACTTCTGGCTGTGAAAATCAATGAAGATTGTGGCTGAGTGAGATAGAAGGCAACTGGAGCCCCACGTGTTCCTCTTAAAGGGCTCATACAAAGATTTTCTTGCTGATGGACTCACTCACTCTGAGCTCCAGTGCTGGGGCAGCAGCTAAAAAGGTGCCAATGACAGATGGGGAGGAATCGAGTTGTCTGGCTTCAGGGTGAAGGCTGGAAGGGAAGCTTTCTCCCAGATTGAAGTGCTGGCAGATGCCATTGTTCCTTTGTTGAGCCCTCCCCACCTCCCAGTGTGCAGACTTAGGCAGGAGCCATCTCTGAGTCTCCATCAATCTGGCTAACACCATTAGACCTGCCCTGGTGATTAACCTGAAACTCTGCCCCACTCAACGTCTGGGCCCACTAAGCCATGTCCAATGGCTTTTCCATACAAATGGTCTGTCTTGGCTCATCCTGCGACTCTCCTAAAATCTCTCAAAGGTTCACAAAACCCAAACAAACAGCATCTGGCCTTCACATGCACCACACTTCTTGCTGAGCAGCCCAACTCCGGCACTGCTGGCAGCCAAACACAGTATGAAGCTTAGCCTTTCCCAGGCATTGTCAGGCCCAGCACAAGTGGCAACTATCTGCAGATCGCACTGTAGTTTATACTAGTTGCCCTGGGCAGAGCATGGGCAACGGCTGAGCTTGGCCTGCATCAGAGCCCTTCCCAAGAGGCTACAGAATCAACACAGCCATTGGCCAGCTACAGACCACAACAGAGCACCACCCTACCACCTCCACCAACAACACACCCAAAAGACAAACTGGACAGTTACCAGAGCTCTGCTATAATGAATCCTGAACTGTAGTCATGGACAATCCTCAAAACCAATCAGCCTAAGGGTTAATCTCTTCCATTGACACTCTTGGAGCACCTAGCTCAGGAAATCAGGGAGACTGTGCCTCTGGGCCCCACAGAACACCTACATAAAGCCACCCTAGTAAGATCAGGAAACATAGTAGCTCTACCTAATAAATAGACACAAACACAGGAGGCAGCTAAAATGGGGAGACAAATAAGCATTTTTCCAAATTAAAAAAAAAAAAAAGAGCAAAGCTTCAGAAGAACTAAATAAAATGGAGACAAGCAATCTATCGGATACAGAGTTCAAACACTGGTTATAAGGATGGTCAAGGACTCAATGAGAACTTCAACAAAGAGTTAGAAAACATAAAAAAGGAGATAAAAAATGTAAAAAAAAGCACCAGTCACAAATGAAGAACACAATAACTGAAATAAAGAATACATTAGAGGGAATCAACAGTAGATTAGATACAGCTGAGGATAGAATTAGTTATTTGAAAGATAACTTCGCTGCAAATTCTGAGACTCCAAACTCAGCCATCTCCAGAGAGGCCAGCACTTAGTTCTCACCAGCTACAAGCAGGTAAGGCTATGTTTTTCCTGAAGACAAAATCATGTCAAACTCCATTTCTGTTGGTGAGATTTATGTTAGGATGTATGAAACCAAAATTAAAAGTTTCTTTGCTAAATATGGTTCATTAAAAGAAGTGAAGGTAATCACGGATCAAACTGCTATATCCAAAGGCTATGAATTTGTTTCCTTTTATAATGACCTGGATGTGCAGAAGATAGTAGAATCACAGATAAATTTCCCTGGCTAAAATTAAGCCCTGCAACCAGGAAACAGAATTTATGTTGTTATCATGTGCAGCCATGTCTTTTAGTTTATAATTCTCCTCATCTACCACAGTTTCAGAGTGTCTAGAGTAATCCAAACACTAAAACTTACATGTAGCTTCTAACCATTAAAACTGTTTTTCACTAGAGGATTATTGAGAAACCAGTTCTGTGTTGATTATATAGTTAAAAATGAAAAATAATTGATACTGAAAGGAATAACTTAACAAAGAAGTCACCCGGTGAAGAGACAGGAAAATCTTTGAAGAATTCCACATTAGTTAACTGGTTAGATATAATAGTTTTAAATTAAAATATTGAGACTGTTGAAAAATCTAAAATTTATGGGCAAAAGTTTTGATGTTTAAAACTTGTTTTGATGGAGAAAAACCCCTTTAGTTTGCTTAAAAGTAATTACATTTGTTAATTATATTTGCACAGAATTAATAGCTGCGACATACATAGATGTGTAAAAAATCCACCTAGAAAATGATAAACTGCTTTTTCAGAATTATGGTCATGTCATATTTTCAATTAGTGTATATATGTTAATGTGTAATTAATAGTAGAAAAAACTAACATTTAAAAAGCTACTTGTATAAACCTATTCTCCAAATACTGTGGTTTTTGTGCATAGTTTTTAAAAACTTTAGATTAAATCGTGGTAAAATATACATACCATAAAATTTACCATCATAACTAACTGTCAATGTACAGTTCAGTGGTGTCAATTAAGTACATTCACATTGTTGTACAACCAATATTCAGAACGTTTTTCATCTTGCAAAACTGAAACATTACCTATTAAACACTAATTCTCCATTCCTCCCTTCTCGCCAGCCCCTGGCAACCACCATTCTACTTTCCGCCTCTCTTGATTTTACTACTCTAGGCCTGGCATGTAAGCAGAATTATACAATATTTATCTTTTTCTGTCTGGATTCCTTAACGGAAGGTAATGTTCTCAAAGGCCATCATGTTGTAGCATGTGACAGGATTTCCCTCTTTTTTACAGCTGAATAATATTCTATTGTATATATTGTTTATACAATTATCTGTTGATAGACCCTTGGGTTGCTTCCACCCTTTGTCTTTTGTAAATAAC
>NW_011888818.1:3298295-3303315 GCF_000151845.1 Pteropus vampyrus
GTCAAAGGTTCTTTCTGTTTTGTTTTGTTTTGTTTTTGTTTTTTTTTGTTTTTTGTTTATTTCTTAATAAGCAGCTTAAAATCAATATCCCCCAAAAGTCGCTTCAGGATAGCAAAATGTTGGTTCTCTTCAATAGTTTATTCAATAAAGTGTTGGGAAAACTGGATATTTGCATGTAAAATAATAAAATTGAAACTTTTTCTTACATCATGCACAAATATTACCACAAAATGGATTAAAGTCTTAAACATAAGATCTGAAACTATATAGCTTATAGAAAAAAATAGCAGAAAAGCTTCATGATATTGGCCTTGGCAATTTTTTTGGATACGACATCATAGGGACAAAGCAACAAAAGCAAAAATTGGTAAATAGGATTATATCAAACTAAAAAGCTTCCACACAGGAAAAAAAAAAAAAGTGTGAAAAGGCAAAATGCAGAATAGGAAAAAATTATTTGTAATCCATACATCTAATAAGGGTTTAATATTCAAAACGTATGAGGAATTCATACAACTCAATAGCAAAAATAAATAACTTGATTTTAAAAAATCTTCAAAGAACTTCAGACTTTCTCCAAAGAAGGCATACCATTGATCAATAGATATATAAAAAGATGCTCGAGATCACTAATCATCAGGATAATGAAAATCACTACAAAAATGAGATATCACCTCATACCTGTTAGGATGCATGGAAGTACCATTATTGCATTATCAAAGAAAGGATAACAGGTGTTGGAAAATATGTGGAGAGATTTGAACCTTTGTACACTGCTGATGGGAATGTAAAATGGCACAGCTGCTATAGAAAATGTGGAGATTCCTTAAAAATTATCTAATCATTGTAGAAGTTCATTCAGTCTTTTGCTGTTAAGTGTGTTGTTAACTGTAGGGTTTTTTTTTTTTTTTAGAGTCTTTGTATTAATATATGGATATTCTTTTCTATTCTTATGTTGGTGAAAATTTTAATCGAGTTGATGGGAAATTTTGCCAAATGTTTTTTCTGCATTTCTCAAGAGAGTTAGTTATATGGTTTTTATTCTTAAGTGTGTTGATATGGTGATTTTCATTTATTGATTTTAAGATGCTGAACTAACCTTGTGTGCCTGGGATAAATCTCATTTGGTCATCATATGTAATGTTCTTTATATATGGCTAGATTTGATTTATTAATATTTCATTAAGGATTTCTGAGGTTATATTTCTGAAAGATATTGATTCCTAGTAGTTTTTAGATTCTCTTGTGAAATCTTTGAATGTGCTTGTATTAAGGCAATACTAATTCTGATTCTTAGTGAGTAAGTTATGGCAGTTTATGTCTTTTGAGGAATTTATCCCTTTCACTTGAAGTATAAAATTTACTGACTTAACTACATTACTAATATTCGATTAATAGCCTTGCAATGTCTTTAAGACCTATAGATATTTCCTTTCTCTCATTTTGGTGTTGGCAATTAAGGTATTATATATTTATTTATTTTTCTCAATTAATCTTAATAGAAATTTACTATTATTGATCAAAGAAGTAAATTTCAATTTCATTGACTTTTTTCTATTATTATTTTTTCTTATGATCTTAGTAATTTCTGTTCTTATCTTCATTATTTCCTTCTGCTACATTGGTTTTAATTTGTCCTTTTCTCTCCTTAGTTTCATAAGGTAGAATTTTTTTTTTTTTTTATGCCTACAACACCTGGTCTTCCTAGGTGGTCTCCCATCCAAGTACTAACCAGGCCTGACCCTGCTTAGCTTCTGAGATCAGACAGGTTCAGGCATGTTCAGGGTGACATGGTGGTAGACCAGAAGGTAGGATTTTAGACTGAATTTTTTTCTTGTTGTCCTACATAAGCATTTAAAGCAATAAATTTTTCCTAAGCACTATTTCTGTCTCACGAATTATAATATGTTGTGTTTTTATTATTATTAAATTAAAAATATTTAATTTTTTTCTTGTGTGTGTGTGTGAAAAAGTAGACAGAGAAACACACACAAAGGGAGAGAAGAGAAGAGAAATTCCTGAATATTTGAAAGTTGAAGTACCAGCTTTTTGAACTACTTCTGGTGCTATAGCATCTGTTTTATATTCATTATGTGTTTAATTCTCACAACAAAACTATGATGTAGATACTATTAATACTCATGTTATGCAAATGAGTAAATGTAGGCTTACAGAGCTATCGTAACTAGCTTAATGTCTTATAACTAGTGACTAGTAGAACAGGCAGTTCAATCTGTTCAGTCTTATGCAAAGCCCATTCTTTTAGTTACTACAGAACAGAATCTCTAACATTTATTTTCAGCCATTTTCATCAACTTGTCTATTTATGATCTTTGCTCAATATTCCTCTCTGACATTGGTATGCTCTTACAATACAAAATTAAAATATTACCTCAGAAAAAAATCTTTGATTATATCTTAAATCTATACCTTCTGAAAATCATAATAATTGTTTGATCTTTTAATTATTTCTTATATATTTTAATAAATATTTCTATTTATTTTTACTATTGAACTAAATTTAAACAGAAATCCTCAAGTTACTTTCTAGTTAACACATTAAGGTTTCCGAAGTATTCATTTTTATTTTGGAATTTTTTAAAAAGATGTGAGTTCTTTTATATGTTTTAGTATAACTGGGTAAATTAGGAAGAGAGATTATTGTAGCAACAGATTAACACGAAGATCATGAATAAAGAGGTCTAGAGAAGAAATAATAGAAGTTGATTATTTGATTTCCATTGAAATATCTAATGATGGCCACACAGGCACATGGAAATACAAAAGTGTATTAAATGAATGTGATCGGCTCCAATGGGAGGGCATTTGCTTGGACCTAGTGTCATGAACTCAGTCTTAAATTATTAAAATCTGATTTTAAAAATTGCTGCCACGTTGTCTTTGCTCAATATTTTCTTTTTTTTTAATTTAAAAATTTTTATTTTTTAAATTATAGTCAACATACAATATTATATTAGTTTCAGGAGTATAACACAGCATTAGACATTTATATAACTTAAGTGATCACCCTGATAAATCCTGATCACCCTGATAAATTACTCACCTGACGCCATACATAGTAATTACAATACTACTGACTATATCCCCCACACTGTACTCTACATCCATGACTATTTTATATCTACTAAATTGTACCTCTTAATTTTTTCCTCCCTTTACCTATTCTCCCACCCCCCAATTTGACAACCATCAAAATACTCTCCGTATCTATGAGCTCGTTTCTATTATTTGTTTATCCTGTTTTCTAGATTCCACATGACACTTGTCTTTCTCTGTCTGACTTACTCCACTCAGCACAATACAATACCCTCTAAGTCCATCCATATTATTACAGATGGCAAGATGTTATTTTTTATGGCTGAGTAATATTCCATTGTGTATGTATATATATGTACACACACACATATGTATATACACCACCTCTTTATTCATTCATCCATTGATGGACACCCAGGATGCCTCCATATCTTGACTATTGTAAATAATGCTGCAATGAACATATGAACTCACATATCCCTTCAATATAGTGTTTTGAGTTTCAGATAAATACCCAGAAGTGGTATAACTGGGTTCTTCTTTTTCTCTTGTTTCGGCCTATGTTTTAAAGACTGTTTTGTCTGGTATAAGTATTGCTACCCCAGCTTTCTTTTTCTTTTTCTTTTTTAATTTCCATTTTCATAAAATATCTTTTACCATTCTTTTACTTTCAGTCTGTGTCATTCAATCTGAAATGGGTCTCTTGTAGGCAACTTATGTAAGGATCTTGTTTTCCTGTCCATTCAGCCACTTTATCTTTTAATTGGAGTTTAATCCATTTATATTTAAAGTAATTGTTGCTAAATGTGTAGTTATAGCCATTTTATTACTCTTATTTTTTATCTTTTCTCATCCTCCTTCTCCTCTTCCTCCCCCTCCTCCCCCCTCCTCCTCCTCCTCCTCTTCTTCCTTCTTCTAGTCCCTCTAACATTTCCTGCAATATCGGCTTGATGGTGATGAACTCCCTTAGCTTTTTCTTGTCTGGAAAGCTCTTCATCTGTCATTCAATTCTAAATGATAGCTTTGCTGGGTAGAGTAACCTTGGTTGTAGGTCCTTTCTTTTCATCACTTTGAATAATTCCTACCAATCCTTTCTGGCCTGAAAAATTTCTTTTGAGCAATCAGCTGACATTCTTATAAGAGTTTCCTTGTAGGTAACTAACTGCATTTCTCTTGCTGCTTTTAAGATTGTCTCTTTTTCCTTAACCTTTGGCATTTTAATTATGATGTGTCTTGGTGTAGGCCTCTTTAGGTTCATCTATTTGGGACTCTCTGTGCTGCCTGGACTTGTATATCTATTTCCTTTGCCAGGTTAGAGAAGTTTTCAGTCATTGTTTCTGTAAGTAGGTTTTCAATTCCTTGCTCTCTCTCTTATCCTTTTGATATCCCTATGAAGCAAATGTTGCTACACTTGATGTTGTCTCAGAAGCCCCTTAAATTATTCTCAGTTTTTTGGATTCTTTTCTATTGTTGCTGTTCCTATTGGGTATTATCCGCTATCTTATCTTCTAAATCTCTAATTTGATCCTCTGCTTCATCTAATCTACTATTAATTCCTCCTAAGGTATTCTTCATTTCAGTTATAGTAGTATTTATTTCTGATCGGTTCTTTTTTATGTGTTCTATTTCCACTTTTACGTTTTCTCTTTGTTAAAGTTCTTACTGAATCCATCTACTCTCCCCTAAGTTCACTGAGTATCCTAATAACATGTGTTTTGAACTCTGTATCTGGTAGATTGCTTGTCTCTATTTTGTTTAGTTCTTTTTCTGCAGCTTTGTTCTATTCTTTCACCTGGGACATGTTTCTTTGTCTTCTCATTTGGCTCCTTGCTTGGGGTGTGTGTGTGTGTGTGTGTGTGTGTGTGTGTGTGTGTGTTGTATTAAGTAGGGCTGCTATGTCTCCTGGTCTTAGTAGAGTAGTCTTATGTAGTAGGTGTGCTGTGGGTCTCAGTGGCACAGTCTT
>NW_011888818.1:3304372-3306381 GCF_000151845.1 Pteropus vampyrus
GACTTCTCTTCCTAGCACTGGGACTTTGGGCTGGGGAGCCAGATATGGGGCTGGGACCACTCGCTCTTCTGGGGGACCTCTGCAGTCACAATATTTTTCCTGATTCTTAACCACCATATGTGAATGTGGGACCAGCCTATTTTGCTTCTCTGCCTCTCCTCCCAGTCTCAAGGTGGCATCTTCTGTATGTTCCCAGTTATAGGACTTCTGTCAACTAGACTTCAGGTGACTCCCAATGCTAGCTATTCTGTAGTTTAGTTGTAATTTTGATGTGGTTGTGAGAGGAAGCAAGCACAGGGTTTACCTATTCCATCCTCTTGATCCTAACTCAATATTCTCTATTCTTTGTCTCTTCATTGTTTTCTAATTTCTTCTTCTTTAGTGAAGTCTGTTTTTTTTGTTTGTTTTTTGTTTTTTTAAATCAATATGTCCTCCTCCTTGAATAATGGAGAAAGTTCTTTCATGTATTCTCCATGATTTTTTTCAATCTGCTCATCTTGTTCTGACTTTGGCAGTTTTCTTAAAGCGTTGTCTCAGAAGATGAGGAACAAGAGCACATTTGTGCATATTTTTTCTAGAAACATTTTCCTACTTCTTTTGAAAGAAGTATAAGTAATTCTAATTATTCTGGTGAAAAGTGTAGAGTGAATCAAAGATAGTTTTGCACTATTCAGTAAGACATGACTACATAGAATTTTCAAATTTTATTATTAGTAAAAATATATTTTTTTCTAATTAAGAAAACATACTTGTGTTCTGACCTCTCTAGGGTAAAAAGTAGACTCTGCCCCATCCTTCTTAGGTTTAGTTTAGGTATGTGCAAATAACTCGATGGAAGGCTAAAAATAATTTGGGAAATTAAAAATATCAATTATCTTATTTGTATTTTTTCAACTTGCCCTAAGTTCACAAGTCCTCATTTTAAGAAATGAGAGAATGCTCTTATTAAAGAGAGATTTTTTTGCTTTTCTGAAATTAGGACATTCACCCTCTGTCTTTATTCAACTAATTCAAGTTAATTCATAACACTGTTATCAAAGTATATTTGTGGACATTTTTGTCCCATTTGTATTCTCATTCTTCACTCATTTCTTGTGGAAAATATTAAATATTTTAAAATAATTTTAATGTTTATTGAGAGATTTTTATTAGTATTTGCACTGTGACTTTTCATTCCAGAAATTATACCTGTCTTCACAGATATTACCAATTAATACTATTTTTTTCTTATTCTTGTATCAATTTAGATGCCATAACCCTACCATTTAAATGAAAAGTAACAATATGATTAGGATCAAACAATGTATAACAGTCATCATTACAACCACTTTGTTTACAAAACCTAGATTTTTGCCATTTCTTTATATCAGTATTTCAAATCATTTTAATCTATTTTATTTAGATTATATATGTGTATGTATAAATTATCTGTCATTTGTACTTTTCTATAGTAGGTGTTTAGGAAATGTACTATTAAGCACTCCTTAAAGCTTGAGATTGTTTATTGATGGATTGACCATAAAAGGAATAAGCCTTTTATAGTCTGTCAGTGTCTGATAGTTCCATATTTGATCTTAACATCTCTATTCATATTGAGTGAAGTGTAGGATATAAACTGAGTCTGCAAGCAAATTCCACAGAGACCTTTTTCTGTGCAATGTTTTCCTTTGTTCCTCAAAGCCACTGAATCAGATTTCTATATCTTTTTTTATTTTTCTGTATTTGATCTGGATTTTATATGGAACTTTATTTTTTATTATTAAACTTATAGCCACCGAGAAATCAGCCTTGTTCTATTTGATATTGCTAGATTTGGGTTTTCCATTGCTATCGATTTTTGAGCAGAGACAAAAGATCCCAAATGAGAAATCTCCATTTATCCAATGGCTTACCCTGACCTTGGAAACTTGGAATCATTTTAATATCTTCTTCCACTTGGTCTCACTGAATCTAAGTCTAAGAGAAACTGTTTAAGGCAGATTTTGTATGTGGAATTATGCTTTAATTTT
>NW_011888818.1:3306431-3315756 GCF_000151845.1 Pteropus vampyrus
TTCTCCATGATTTTTTTCAATCTGCTCATCTTGTTCTGACTTTGGCAGTTTTCTTAAAGCGTTGTCTCAGAAGATGAGGAACAAGAGCACATTTGTGCATATTTTTTCTAGAAACATTTTCCTACTTCTTTTGAAAGAAGTAAAAGTAATTCTAATTATTCTGGTGAAAAGTGTAGAGTGAATCAAAGATAGTTTTGCACTATTCAGTAAGACATGACTACATAGAATTTTCAAATTTTATTATTAGTAAAAATATATTTTTTTCTAATTAAGAAAACATACTTGTGTTCTGACCTCTCTAGGGTAAAAAGTAGACTCTGCCCCATCCTTCTTAGGTTTAGTTTAGGTATGTGCAAATAACTCGATGGAAGGCTAAAAATAATTTGGGAAATTAAAAATATCAATTATCTTATTTGTATTTTTTCAACTTGCCCTAAGTTCACAAGTCCTCATTTTAAGAAATGAGAGAATGCTCTTATTAAAGAGAGATTTTTTTGCTTTTCTGAAATTAGGACATTCACCCTCTGTCTTTATTCAACTAATTCAAGTTAATTCATAACACTGTTATCAAAGTATATTTGTGGACATTTTTGTCCCATTTGTATTCTCATTCTTCACTCATTTCTTGTGGAAAATATTAAATATTTTAAAATAATTTTAATGTTTATTGAGAGATTTTTATTAGTATTTGCACTGTGACTTTTCATTCCAGAAATTATACCTGTCTTCACAGATATTACCAATTAATACTATTTTTTTCTTATTCTTGTATCAATTTAGTTGCCATAACCCTACCATTTAAATGAAAAGTAACAATATGATTAGGATCAAACAATGTATAACAGTCATCATTACAACCACTTTGTTTACAAAACCTAGATTTTTGCCATTTCTTTATATCAGTATTTCAAATCATTTTAATCTATTTTATTTAGATTATATATGTGTATGTATAAATTACCTGTCATTTGTACTTTTCTATAGTAGGTGTTTAGGAAATGTACTATTAAGCACTCCTTAAAGCTTGAGATTGTTTATTGATGGATTGACCATAAAAGGAATAAGCCTTTTATAGTCTGTCTGTGTCTGATAGTTCCATATTTGATCTTAACATCTCTATTCGTATTGAGTGAAGTGTAGGATATAAACTGAGTCTGCAAGCAAATTCCACAGAGTCCTTTTTCTGTGCAATGTTTTCCTTTGTTCCTCAAAGCCACTGAATCAGATTTCTATATCTTTTTTTATTTTTCTGTATGTGGTCTGGATTTTATATGGAACTTTATTTTTTATTATTAAACTTATAGCCACCGAGAAATCAGCCTTGTTCTATTTGATATTGCTAGATTTGTCCTCGGGTTTTCCATTGCTATCGATTTTTGAGCAGAGACAAAAGATCCCAAATGAGAAATCTCCATTTATCCAATGGCTTACCCTGACCTTGGAAACTTGGAATCATTTTAATATCTTCTTCCACTTGGTCTCACTGAATCTAAGTCTAAGAGAAACTGTTTAAGGCAGATTTTGTATGTGGAATTATGCTTTAATTTTTAAAACTTACTCTGAGAGCTTATCCATTTAAAAATATTCCTTTATCTCTATCAATCACTATTAGGGGAAGAGAGAATTTAAATGCTTGCCTTTAAGTTGTCATTTTTTCTAGAAGATTAATTTATCTTGTTTTGATGTCAAGTCATCAAACACAAACATCTATTATTGGTCTGTGCCACGTTAATACAGTGACAGTCCCAGGAGCTATTGAGGTTTATGGGACTATTTTATCTTCCTATAAATTGTCTCAGAGAAGTGTGCTTTTCCTTGCTTCTAGGCTGTCACTAGATACTCTCAGTGTCTCCAGATGCCATTCAATCTCCTTCTACTATTTTTCTGATTATAATATGCTGAGGGATTAGAGAACAGATATTAAATGTGTCCTTCTTAGAGTGAGTTTTACAAAGACTTTTCCAGAATAAAGAGCATTTTCTTTAACATGTAAACTATTATGTCTATTTCTGGTGATTTTTATTAAGAATTTTTTTGGGGAAGGCTGTTTTTTCTTTATTTTTAATCACATGAGGTTTTGATCAAGAACTCAAACTTAGTTTGGGGAAGTATTATTCTACAGTTCTTAATTACAGTCCATAATGAGCAAACAATAAAGGATATCTGAATGCCATCTGTGATAAGCACTAAATAGGGATAACAGAAATATTGAAAAAGTTGTTTCAATACTAACATGTCCAAAGGAATGTTCAACTCCATAGTAATTATAGTAATCAGTAAAAGATCTTTTACACATAAACAATCTCATTATTTTAATAAATATTCTTATAATTATTTATTATGCCTTGTTATTGGGCCACATTTTGTTAAATAATGGGGACACAAAGATAAAAAATATATCCAAGTTAGCTCAACTGCTAATAGGGTTGTCCAGAGAAACAGAACCACACACACTTATATATATTTATATATATTTATAAATTGCCCACATCGAAAAGGGCAATCTATGGTATCCATGGATTTAATACTAACCTCAGCTATAAATGCCATCAAAGACACTCTCAGAAACAATGTTTAATCTGGGTATCTTGTGGGAAGTTAGGTTGACACATGAAATTAACCACTACAGACATCTAGCATTTAGGTACAAAATGCAAGGAAGTACGCATCACAAATGGCTTATTAAGAAACAGATTAAAAGAAATTAAATCATGAGGAAAACAAGGAAACATTTGTTTTTGAACTTAACAGATGACTATAATTTTGATGAGTTGAATAAAAAAAGATTCAGAATAATTCAGAGCTTATGGAAGGCATTGAATTGTGAGCAGTGTGGGAAAATAGTTGGGTAAGAAATTGGACACATGAATTGGGACCAATTGAATGCTGGTGACTTTGAAGATTTTAAGAAAGATAATTCTGTGCATTAAGTAGATACTGAAGATGAATTATATTGCTAAAGAAGTATGGTAAAGAACAACCTACCAAGACTAAATCATGAAGAAATAGAAAATCTGAACCAAACAACAATAAATAAGATTGAATCGGTAATCTAGTACTGCTTAGAAGATTTAGGAAAGATTCAGCAAGTAAAAGATATTTGATACTAAGCAGAGAAAAATCTCAGAGAACAGTAGATGTGCATGTATATATAAATGTATATATTTCTAAATGGTATAGTATGTGAATGGATTTGTTTTTAAAAATTATTTAATACAACTTTTGGATCATCAAAATTATATTTTGGCAAATATATTTGATCACCATTATGCAAATTTTAAAGGGCTAGCTTCTGCAGTTTCTTGTAGGTGCTTTGTAGAAATAATGAATAAAGATTATTAAGTCGGATTGCCTAGTATTTAATTTTGAATGATCTTTATTTCCATTATATTCATTTGATGTGTTTAATGATTTATTTATAAAGCCATGTTAATCTTCTTCACTTAACAGTATAGTGAAATAATTCTGTAAGAAACCAAAAATAAAGCAATAACATAAAAGTTCAAATCTTGAATCAAAACTAATTCTTTATCTAATAGCTATTGCTACTGTCATATATTTTATTAAAATATTCTGACCTATAAGTATCCATAATTTTGAGTGGCTTAATAATCAGAACCTGAAATTTCATTATAATTGAGTTATCCATTTTTAAATCTAGTTAAGAGCTACCAAGTATTATTCAGTAAAAAATAGATTAACATGATAAAAATCCATCATAAAAAATTATGAAATAAAAATACCCCACAATGTTTCTGTCCTGAGGAATTATAAAAATGAATCCAGAAAACTGACCACTAGAGATAAGGGGTGCATATAAGAAAATAAGTCAGGGGATGGGGTCACCCAATTTCTGCCTATTCACATTTGACTGTCCTTGAAATCGCATTACAGAAAAGACTCAAAGAATACCTTAGCTAAAGATCTAAAGATGGAAGATCTGAACTGAGACTGTAAGTGCCACACAAGAAAGTTGAATTTGCAACTCAAGTCCAACCAAAATAGTTGACTTCTAAAAGAAAAGATCTCTTCAGAGAAACATAGCACAATCTCAGATTACAATTCAAAATTATCAGACATATGAAGGGCAGTGGAATATACTCTCCAGAGAAGAGATTACCTGTTGAGAAAGAGAGAGAGAGAGAGAGAGAGAATGAGAGAGAGAACCAAACAATAGTCAATAGTCCAGGATATGAAAAATACAATATCAGAAACAAATTCACTGGATATACTTAACTACTTAACACATAAATGGAATGTATAAAGGAAAGAGTTAATGAACTTGAGGGTAGATCAGTAGAAGTTATCTAATGTTAAGAACAGAAAGAACAAAAAATTAAATAAAAACAAAACTTCGGGTCTATATTAGTCAGCAGGGGATGCCATAAAAAAAAAATTGCCATAGAATGGGTGGCTTAAATAAGAGATATTTCATTTGTATTTCTCACATGTCTATAGAGGCTAGAAGTTCCAGATCAAGGTCTGTTTTTCTCAGTTTCTGGTGAGAGCTCTCTTCCCGGCTTGGAGGCAGCTGCCTTCTCACTGTGTCCTCACATAGCAGAGACAGAACCTGTGTTTTGTTTTCTTCTCATAAGAGCACCAGTTCAATTAGATTAGTGTACCATCTTTATGAGTTTATTTAACTTTATTGCTTCCTTGCAAGCCCTATTTCCAAATACAGTCGCATTGGGAATTAGAAGTTCAACATATGAATTTTGAGGCAACACAAATATTCAGAACATAATGAGGTGGCTGTTAGATAGCCTAACATATTTATGATTGGAGTTGTAGAGATGGGAGAACTTGGGAAAGAAAAACATATTTGAAAAAAAATTGGCTCCAAATTCCCAAATTTTAAAAAATGAAGGCACTTAGAGATATAGTAGGATTAATGAAAGCCAAGCAATATAAACAAATATGTCCAAGCACTTTATAGGAAAACTGATAAAATACAAAGAAAAAGAGCAAATGGTAAAAAAAGCAAGAGGAAACAATACCCTTTAAATATGGAAAACAATGAGAATTATTGAACATCTGCTTTCTCATCAGATAGTATGGATGACAAAAGAGAGGGAAGCAATATCTGTAAAGTGTTCAAAGAAAAAAATAACCCATCAATTCAGAATCCTATATCCAATGAAATAGGTTTCAAAAATGAAGGCAAAATAATTTTCAGATGTAAGACTATCAAGAGAATGGATTTCCAAAGACCTATACTATAAGAAATTTTAAATAAGGAGGTGACATCAGCAAGATGGAGGGCTAGGAAGTGCCAACACTTGTTTCTCCCACAGAAACTAACTAACTAACTAACTAACTAACTAACTAACAACTAACTAACTAACTAATTAACTAACTAACTATGAACTGACATATACTGCTCCTGGAAAGCTCTGGACTATAATAAAGAAGTGGCATAAATGTCTCAAATATGGGGAAAAAAATAGAGGAGTACAGTTTAGAAAAGAATAGAAAGCATTTTACCTGTAGCAACCCAACCCTCAATCCAGAGCAGCTCAGCATGAAGGTGCCTCCTCTCAGAGGGGTTTCACTGACAGGAGAGGGAGATCTGGAGAAACCCCGCAAACCTCCTGGCAGCATTTGCTACTGAAGACTCTCCTAGTCCCAACACTGAACGCAGCTGACAGAGCTCCTGGGTCCCCTGCCTCTGTGTCTCCTTTGAGGAGGGGCTAGGCCATTTGCTGTAGTGAAACCTGCCTCCGGGGGTTTTAGTCACTGTTGTGCCGTGCTATCTGGGAGATTGGGATGCCACAAAACCTTGACTCTTATGAGACTGGACCTGCTGCTGCTCTGAGCCCTGCCCCTGGTTTCCAGGTCATGGCATTGACCAGACATGACCTGGGCTGAGCTGCCCTTACTCTGCACACTGTCCTCTGGGTTTCAACATGTGGCTTTAAGTGGCCATCATGAGAGTCGTGCTGCTGCTTTTCTGTAACTGCACCCTGGGGCTAGAGTTGGGACTTTGACCCACCATCCCAGCCCATGCTGCTACTGAACCCTGACATCTGGACTGAAGCTACCTCTGTATCCTGTCATCCCAGGGCCCACGTTGCTGCTGCTGCTGCATCCATTCACTCCTGCCTCACCTTCTAGTCACTGTGGTGAGCTTCAGAAACCTGGACCTTGGTCCAACAGGAGATGTGTATAGGGCTGCATCTGTGCCCATGCCACAGCAACTGCACCTGTGACCCAGGATCCAGGTGTTGTGGCAGTTTCATGTGTGCCTGATCCCAGGACCCATGCTCCACTGCTGCCCTGAGTGCTAGTATGCCACACACGTTGACAAGAGGGATCCCTGCTCTTTGAACTTCCTCTCATGGGCCAAAAAAAGAGAACCCTGGCAGCTTTCACCTCTGAGGACCTGTGTAGGACAATGGACCCTAGCTGCCATTGTCCTACACAGGATCTCCATAGTCTTGGCCACAGATGTAATCTTTGCTAACACTGACCTTAGTTATGGAGCTGTGTGGAGACTATGCTACTGTGCCTTCTTGGGAATTAGAGACCCAGCCAGTGCCCCCACAGTTACCTTTAGTTGAAAGTCTTTCACCATTGAAGCCAGCAGAGGTGATGCTCCCTCAAATATCAAGACATAAACGTGTCAATTTTTATGCCAATGCCATACTATTTTGGTTACTATGGCTTTGTAATATAGTTTGAAATCAGGAAATATGAGGTCTCCAACTTTGGTCTTCTTTGTCAAGTTTATTTTGGCTGTTCAGGGATGTTTGTGGTCCCATATGTATTTTAGGATTGTTTTTTTCTCTATCTTGGAAAAATGCTATTGGAATTTAGCTCTCTAGACAGCTTTTAATGGTATAAATATTTTAATAATAACTATTCTTTTAATCTATGAACATTGGGTATCTTTCCATATTTGTGTCTTCAATTTCTTTAATTAATGTCTTATAGTTTTCAATGTGCAGATTTTTCAACTCCTTGGTTAAATTTATTTTTAAGTATTTTGTTGTTTTTGATGCTATTGTAAATGGAATTACATTCTTTATTTCTTTTTCAGATATTTTGTTTTACTTGATAAAAACACTGGTGATTTTTGTATGTTGATTTTATGTCCTGCAACCTTACTGAATGAATTTATTAGTTCTAACAGGTTTTTTGATGGATTGTCTTTATATAAGATGATATCATGTACAAAAAAAGAAGTAATTTCACTTTTTCCTTTCTATTTTGTATTTATTTATTTATTTATTTATTTATTTAGCCTAATCTCTGTGGTTAGGACTTCTAATGCTATGTTGAACAGAAAAGTGAGAGTGGACACCCTGTCTTGTTCCTAATCTTAGAGAAAACTTTTTCTATATTTCACCATTGAGTATGATGCTACCTGAAAAATGAAAGCACACTATTGTAAGAGTCTTATGCTCTAAATGAAGTTGTATAATATTACTAGAATGTAGATTGTGATTAAATAAATATTCAATAAATCATAAACACTATTAAAATAACAAGTCAAAGAATATAGCTAAAAGGCTAAGAAATGAGATCATTTGTAATAATAAATATACTCAATTCAAAAAAGTACAGGAATTAAAATAAAAGCTAGGGAGCAAAGGACAGTGGGCCAAATAGAAAACAAATCACAAGATTAGAGACTTAAAAGTAATCATCTTAAGAAATATGTTAAATGTAAATCAAGGGTCAGCAAACCTTTTCTGTAAAGAGACAGATAGAAAATACTGTAGGTTTTGGAAGCCATGAGTCAAGAGCAAAACTCTACTGTTGTAGCACAAAAACAACCATAAGTGATGTGGCTGGATTTGGCCCATAGGTCAGGTTTGCCCCGATGGTGATAGGTTTCTGACTCTCACTCTAAATATCCCAATTAAAAAGTAGAGATTGTATCATTGAATAAACAAGAGCCGACTTATTCCGCCTACAAGAAATGTACTTTGACTATAAAAATACAAATAAATTAAAAATGTAATAGTTTGAAAAGATAAAGTATGCTAATTTGAGTCAAAAGAAAGCTAAATTTCATTAGTCTATTTTGTGATATAGCTCCAATATAACCCTCGAATTTTGTTATTTTGCAACCAAAAAACTTGGAAATTGGTTCTGTTTTTCTTGGATGACTCTTGTCTTTCTTGGATCACTCTTGTCAAAGGCATGGTGTTTTGTAGGTAGGTGGAGGCATGTAGAGGCTTCATTTCTCCATCAAGGAAAACCATTCTAAAGTGAGAGTGGTGGCCTGGGAAACAAAACACTTTGCTCTTCCATGTGGCTTTTTTCCAAAGCAACTTGATAAATCCTGACTCTAATATATTAAGGAGCCTAGAATATCTGAAGACATCAGGAGTAAAACCTGCCTTTGGAGAAGTGTGGCTCTTTAAGATTAGCTTTTGGATAAAACAGCTCTTGAAATCGTTTGTCGATTTTACTTTTTATACTTGCTTTGTAATTAATTATTTTCTGTTTGTCTTTACTATTTTCTTTCTACTGCATTTATTATATTCATTGTGTTATTCTTTTTAATTTTTTAAAAACTTGATTCCATGTATTGAAATTCATTCATTTCATAATTAAAATACTTAAATTTTCATTGCATATATTTTGGTAACTTTTCAGTTTTGTTGTTTTCTACATAGTCTGTAATTGAAAATAATTTTTCTAATATTAACTATATATTGAGAAGTGTTTTTATTTAACTTGTAAATGTTTTTTTTGCTGTGATTTTTCTGGGTTGCATTTGGAACTTTATTTATCATTGTTAATTAGTTTTATTATGGTTACAAAATATAACACATCAGATTTAAAAATTTAATGAGGTTTAATTTGTTCTTTATGAAAAATTTTAAAATATCAGACATATTACAAAACAAATTTTTTTGGCAAAGTTGAATTTAATAGTGCCTAACACATGATAAATTTTCAAATATTTCCTAGCACTGTACTAAGATGCCATTTATAGTCTCATGCTTTTAGATATTGTAATTAGTTTTAAAATTAAAAATGGTCATTAAAGGGAAATTGTATGTTATGTGTATTTTATCACAATAAAAATTACAAATAAAAGATGTCTATGTATATTCCTGTTATATAAAAGAACTATGTAACATTTAAAATTGTGTATATGTATGCGTGTGTGTGTGTGTGTGTGTGTGTGTGTGTGTGTGTGTGTATTATGATCACTCATCATAAATTTTGTGGTTCTTTATTAAGAGTTTTTTTCAGTTATGTAGCATATTATGTCTTATGGTTATATATTCATTTATTCACTATTCAATTAACATATATGAACTATCTACTATGAACCAGGATTGTAGTAGACCATGGAGATAAAGTG
>NW_011888818.1:3315806-3316505 GCF_000151845.1 Pteropus vampyrus
TCTTATGGTTATATATTCATTTATTCACTATTCAATTAACATATATGAACTATCTACTATGAACCAGGATTGTAGTAGACCATGGAGATAAAGTGTGGACCAGGACAGACGATCTTTCAACCCTCACAAAATGTTCATCTAGTCAGGAAAATAGATACGAACAGATATATACATTTCATATGTACATGTGTATGCACATGTATGTTTATATACAGATATATCTGCGTATACTTATATATGTGTGATATGTTTATATTTGCATGTCTATGCATTTGATTAAACACACATATGCATATATATGTATGTATGTATTATAGATATAATTATTTGTTTATGAAATATCAGATACCAGCAAGTACATAAACAGTTGGAAAAATATAAGCTAAGGTAAAGCAATAGAGTAAAACAGACTCAAAGGCTATTTAGATGAAATGTCACCTATTCAGAGAAGGTGACATTTAAGCAGATTCTTTCATGGAGAAGAAGTCAATCTTGAGAAAACCAGGGCTTATGTGTTCCAGACAAAGGGAGCAGCAGATAGAAAAACCTGCAGTAGAGAATAAGCTTGCAGTATGAGAAGAATGGCAAGAAGGTAAGCATAACGATCAGATGAATGTTTTTAATAAGTCACTGTGAAAATAACCAAAACTGGAAGAACAGTTTGAAAGCTATTGTGTTTGGGTGAGAAATGACATTTCC
>NW_011888818.1:3316555-3317108 GCF_000151845.1 Pteropus vampyrus
ACTGTGAAAATAACCAAAACTGGAAGAACAGTTTGAAAGCTATTGTGTTTGGGTGAGAAATGACATTTCCTTGGAATAGGTGGTAACAGTGGGGGTGATGAAGAGTGGCTAGATACTAGATATACTCTCAAGATAAAGCTGACAGCTCTTGTGAATTCATTGCATAAATGCTATAAGAGTAAATAGTAGAATTAAAGATTTTGTTTGAGCAACTGTAGCAAAGGTAATGTCATTTTTTTGAAATGGGTAACGACAAAAGAGAAACACATATTTAGGCAGAGTCAACATTTCTGGCTTTTTGAGTTCTGTATGTTAAGTTTTAGATGCACCATGTATGCCGGGTGAAGATGCCAAATAGGCAGTTGGACTGATAACTGAGGGTCAGGAGAGAGGTCAAGGCTTGATGATATAAGTTTGGGAATCTATAAGGTTCAGACGAAATTTAAAGCCTTAGTGCCTGATGAGAACACCAAAGGAGACAATATAGGTAGAGAGAACAGAGGTCCAAGGACCAGGACTGGGCCTCTTTTTGGTAGAAGAGGAACAAGAGGAA
>NW_011888818.1:3317158-3317857 GCF_000151845.1 Pteropus vampyrus
GATGAGAACACCAAAGGAGACAATATAGGTAGAGAGAACAGAGGTCCAAGGACCAGGACTGGGCCTCTTTTTGGTAGAAGAGGAACAAGAGGAACCTAGAAAAAGAGGCTAGCGAGATAGAAAATGTCCAGGAGAATACCATGGTCCAATTTCAGAATCACTTCAACAGGGGAGGAATTTGCCAAGTATTGTGGAGAGTTTGAGTAAGTTGAAAACTGAGAAATGAGCATATATTTGGCAAAATGGAGATCTTCATGGCCTTAATATGAGCAGTTTCAGCAGAGGGGTAGGAAGGAAAGTCTGTATGAAGAGAGTTCGAGAGGCATTGGAAAAGAAAGAAAGATAGAAAATGACAAACCCTCCTAGGATATAAATGGTGGCAAAGAAATGTAGAGATAGTAGTTCCAATTCTGGTTTTATGTATGAATAGTTTTAAGAGACAAAGATAAAAAATTGTGCTAGCACACAATTCATGAAACATAACTGGTATTTCAAAAGGTAGGAGAGTTCTCCAGGAGCCCACCCTACCTCCCAGATATACATACACAACAATACAAATGTACAAATAAATAAATGCAACTAGGCCCAGGAGTCAGTCAGTGAACCAAGAGATGGATTTTAGATGGCCAGGAAATAGTATAAGAGTGCCTAGGCACCAGTTAGGGGCATAGGGAGCCAGGCTGAACTCGGAAGTGATAA
>NW_011888818.1:3317907-3318277 GCF_000151845.1 Pteropus vampyrus
TTTTTTTTTTTTTTAAGCTGGTAAGTGATACCAGTGGGTACCCAACTATTCTATGAAGAATGTTTGTAGTATCGAATGAAGTCATATCAATGTTAGCATAATTCCTAGAATATACCATGACGTGTTTCATGAGGAGAATCACCATTTGTACAGCTTTGCAGGCAACTGACTGTAATAATTATTTTGCTGTATTGTGTTATTTGTTGACATGTTATTCCTATGACAGATTAACATTTTAAATATTTTTATGAAAATCAAAGAAATAAAACATACCAAGGATTTAGTACTTTAGATTTATTCTTTTATAGGTGTCCATAACCACAAAAATACCTCAGATTTATAAAAGCTTATACCCTACTTTCAAAATTGT
>NW_011888818.1:3318327-3318818 GCF_000151845.1 Pteropus vampyrus
CCAAGAGATGGATTTTAGATGGCCAGGAAATAGTATAAGAGTGCCTAGGCACCAGTTAGGGGCATAGGGAGCCAGGCTGAACTCGGAAGTGATAAGATAGGTATGAAGATGAGAGCACAAAGGAGTCAGATCGCAAAGACTCAGCCTACACCACAGGCTCCAGCAAGGAGAGAATGCTGGATAGCATTGCTGTGGGGATTCGAATTTTGGGATAATGACGTTGTAGGGAAAGTAAATCTGAGATGCATACACCAAGCCAAAACCAACAAGAAGGAGATAAGGCCCTAGATTGGGGAACATAGACAGAAGCAAAAGAAAATTCTGTCTAAAGGGATTCTTCCCGAAGTTAACATCACTGATCTCTCATAGATACATTTGCAAAAAAGATGATCACAAGAAAAGGTAGGAGAATGCAAGTTAGTGTAATGGAAAAAAAAAGTATCACTTTTGAATATGTTGAGAATGAGATGACAATAAGTACAGCTATAAAG
>NW_011888818.1:3318868-3320878 GCF_000151845.1 Pteropus vampyrus
ATGTTATTCCTATGACAGATTAACATTTTAAATATTTTTATGAAAATCAAAGAAATAAAACATACCAAGGATTTAGTACTTTAGATTTATTCTTTTATAGGTGTCCATAACCACAAAAATACCTCAGATTTATAAAAGCTTATACCCTACTTTCAAAATTGTCGAATCGACACATGGAGAGACATTGAAATGTAATTTTGGAATCTATCTTAATATTCTTCTCTTATTCCTCATGAAAATTTTGAGTCCGCAGTTTTTAGAGCTGTGGCACATCAGGACTCAATCCTCTAGTTCAATAATGAATATGACAGTTTTTTCCTTAAAAGAGGATTTGTGATATCTTTTATTGGCCTTCTATGCTTTCTTTAGCTTGATCTTTTTCAAAATTGAGAACGTTTCACAGAATTTTTAAACTTTTAATAAGAAGACATTTAATTCTAAGGAAAGATAAAATGGAAACCAAGGGTTTACAGATAAGGAAGATTTCCAATGATAGAAAATAAAAGTTGCCAAAAAAGAGAAAAAAAAATCTAGATAAGAGATGTACAATTTAGTCAACCTTTTAGTGGTTTGAGCAAAAAAATAATCATAATAATACTCGTTAATTATTTATTGAACCCTTACTATGTGCTGGTCACTACTCTAAGTGTTTTATATAAATTAATTTATTGAAGCCAGGATTTCTCAACCTCAGCACTATTGACATTTTGGGCCAGATAATTCTTCATTATGGAGGGTTGTCATGTGCATTGTAGAATGTTTGGCAGTATCTTTAGACTCCACCCACTTGATGCCAATAACAATACCCTTATCCCGAGATGTAACAAACACAAATATTTAACATATTGCCAAGAACCATGGGGGACAAAATTACTCCTCCCTTGAGATCCACCAACTAAGCCCTAAAATAACTTTATGATGTACCTACTATCATTTTTTCATTATAACCTTTAATGAAATCAGGATAGAGTTTCAGTTTCTTGCCCAAGATTACTTAGACAGTAATAAGACACCTTGGAATTAAATCCAAGCACTTGAATGCCATAACCCATGTTCTTAGGCACTATACTATTTTTCATACTCTTCTCCAAGAGAAGCAAGGGTTTATACAACTTAAAAAAATTAGTGAAAGAAAGCTTTGATTAAACACCCATTTGTGACATTTCCTATGCATGCCTGACTTACTCTAAGAAGGAAGAAATTAGTGTGGATGATGACTCAGAAAGATTTGAGATGTCACTTGAACTGAACTTGGATGGGGTAGTTGGGTGAAGACCCAGTAAAAGACATGGATTTGGAAAACCACATCTTGTTATGTAGTAATTTTACATGTATTCATTCCCTAAATATTTGTCAGTTGCATGTCCTTTCTTAGGTTTTATACAAACGAAAAATAAAACAAAAATAGCAACAAAAATACAATTAAAAAGCCTCCATGTCAAGAAAAGTGAGCCAGTCATATTTGGTTTACTATACAAATTACACTGCTTAGCTTTCTCATAATTCATACTTCAGTCTGGGGTTCTGAAAATAATATGGATTGTGGCATAAATTTCACTTGATTTTATAACAGTTCTTTGTTGTTATGCTGATTTCAAAAGCAGTTGATACTCTTATGCGGACCAAAAGTTTTCCAGTTAGAGTGGTTAAGAACCCTGGAGTATTGTTAATGACTTGAAGCACTAGCTTTTAGTTTCTAACTGACATACATGGAAAAAATTAGGAACATTTATAGAGGATAGCAACACATCTCCTACAAAATATTCTAGGAAATTAATTAATGTGGAGCTACAATGCCAATCCACTTTGGAATGGGATGAAGCCAAATCTTCAGTGATTTGTGTGCTAAACATAAAAGGCTTCCTGCACTCGCTTTCAATTTCAGGAATCTCTATCATTTGCTATGAGTTCTGACAGATTTCTGCCTGTGGTAAGTATGGAATGAGATTAGTGTCCAAGTTTACTTCTCTGATCTTCATGTCTTTGGCGATTATGCTTGCAGTTATGAGT
>NW_011888818.1:3320928-3323401 GCF_000151845.1 Pteropus vampyrus
AAATAACTTTATGATGTACCTACTATCATTTTTTCATTATAACCTTTAATGAAATCAGGATAGAGTTTCAGTTTCTTGCCCAAGATTACTTAGACAGTAATAAGACACCTTGGAATTAAATCCAAGCACTTGAATGCCATAACCCATGTTCTTAGGCACTATACTATTTTTCATACTCTTCTCCAAGAGAAGCAAGGGTTTATACAACTTAAAAAAATTAGTGAAAGAAAGCTTTGATTAAACACCCATTTGTGACATTTCCTATGCATGCCTGACTTACTCTAAGAAGGAAGAAATTAGTGTGGATGATGACTCAGAAAGATTTGAGATGTCACTTGAACTGAACTTGGATGGGGTAGTTGGGTGAAGACCCAGTAAAAGACATGGATTTGGAAAACCACATCTTGTTATGTAGTAATTTTACATGTATTCATTCCCTAAATATTTGTCAGTTGCATGTCCTTTCTTAGGTTTTATACAAACGAAAAATAAAACAAAAATAGCAACAAAAATACAATTAAAAAGCCTCCATGTCAAGAAAAGTGAGCCAGTCATATTTGGTTTACTATACAAATTACACTGCTTAGCTTTCTCATAATTCATACTTCAGTCTGGGGTTCTGAAAATAATATGGATTGTGGCATAAATTTCACTTGATTTTATAACAGTTCTTTGTTGTTATGCTGATTTCAAAAGCAGTTGATACTCTTATGCGGACCAAAAGTTTTCCAGTTAGAGTGGTTAAGAACCCTGGAGTATTGTTAATGACTTGAAGCACTAGCTTTTAGTTTCTAACTGACATACATGGAAAAAATTAGGAACATTTATAGAGGATAGCAACACATCTCCTACAAAATATTCTAGGAAATTAATTAATGTGGAGCTACAATGCCAATCCACTTTGGAATGGGATGAAGCCAAATCTTCAGTGATTTGTGTGCTAAACATAAAAGGCTTCCTGCACTCGCTTTCAATTTCAGGAATCTCTATCATTTGCTATGAGTTCTGACAGATTTCTGCCTGTGGTAAGTATGGAATGAGATTAGTGTCCAAGTTTACTTCTCTGATCTTCATGTCTTTGGCGATTATGCTTGCAGTTATGAGTAGAGTAGAGATTACGTACAACTGGAGCTAAAATCAGTCTTCATAGGGAAATAGCAAAGAGCTATGTTGCCTCCCACCCTCTTTTTCTTCTTCTTCTTCTTCTTCTTTTTTTTTTTTTTTGCACTCTGGCAATCAGGAGATTTAGATCCTAATCTCATTCCACAACTGTCTACCTGGGCCATCCTGAGAACAGACTTGACCTCACTGAAAAGCAATGTCCTCATCTGTACCATAGGGGTTCGATTGTTGGATTTTATATTTCTAAAATGTAATATTTTATAGTTATTTTTTTCAATATAAAGCTTTGCCTTGCCATAGTTTTATTTATGTATATTTATATATACACATAAATACATATACATATATATTTGTAGAAAGGGGTGAAGAGATAATAGTTAATATGGCAATATAAAATAGCTGAAACCTTTAGTGAACATAACACTGAGACATCAGTGTTTAGATGTTGTTAAAGAACAATATTTAAAATTTTAATCTTATCTTTTGTTTCTTTTTGTTTCTAAGACACTGGATTTCTATGAATTTTGTTCTTGGACTCTAGAGCTGGGGTATGGATTTTGCTATTGTATTCTCTATACTTTCATGAATTAAAAACCTGAAACTTGAGAGAATAAGAACATTTCTAAGAGCCTATCAAACTCTCCCATAAATAGAATTCTCTGAAACCCTAACCCAAAACAACCTGGAATGAAGTATGGATAAGAGTAAGTATGGAACATAAGACAGCACCGCCTTTGATACTGGGTATTTCTTATTGGTTTCTAAGTCAATTTCATATTGGGACTTAGAATTTCCCACTTTGGGGAGCACTATTAAAATAGGACCATAGATCACTAAAAAAAACTGAAGAATCTGTTGCAAGATATCTAGCACTCTTAATGGAGATGATGAATCCAGGATACAGTCATTTTCGATTCAGCATGCAGTATAGAGGGGGTAATGGAACAGGTTTCAAGGAAGCCCTCAAGTTATACTCTGCTAGAGGAACCCAGCTGACTGCCCATATTAAACAAGTAAGCTATTCATGTTAATGGAATATTTCAAGGATGTAATAATTTACACTTTAGAGTAATATACACCCAGCAAATTATCACTCAGTTTTCAAAAATAGAAACTATTTTTTTCCATAATTACTACACATACTTTTAAAGAAACAAACATTACAAACAGATGTATGTACTTTTTAATCCTTTCTATTTTCCTCCAGTGAGGTCATTGCTCTCTTGATATTTTAACATTTTTAGTGTCCCACTATTGTCTATAATTTTTCCAGTTTAGCAAGAGTAAACTAAGATACAAATTGATATTGACTTATGTTATTAAAATTTACATTAAAGCATAATTTTGAAAT
>NW_011888818.1:3325571-3327608 GCF_000151845.1 Pteropus vampyrus
AAAACAAAGCAAAAACAAATCACAAAATTTATGTGTATTTGTAGTGGGTTTGGAGAATTGAGAAAGATTAAAGTGGTCAAAGCCATTCTTAAGCATTGCACAGCTTCTTAAGCATTCCAACAGTCTTCAGCTTTGACAACAGTTTCCTGAAAATTTCCTGGAAACAGGAAATTTACATGTATCATCCAAAGAACTACTTTTTGAGAAACACGTCATCAAATAATTTCTAGCATTAGAAAGAGGACATTTTCCTCAGGTTACAGTTCAACTTTTTAGAGCAGAAGGGTAGACATGTTACAAGATGCTCCAAGGAGAGTTTTTTGAGTGTCAGGGAGAGCAGAGAGAATGACTCCCACTGGAAACACAGCTCTTCTAGCTCATCAGCCGGTCACAGAATAAAGGTGAACAGCAAGCTCAGAAAAAATATTTCTGAGAATTTGAGGGGAATGATATACAAATAATATGCTGTCTTCATGTAATTTACAGTGTAAGTAATAACATGGTTGGATGGAGACTTTTTCATTCACGATCTTTTTTTTTTTTTCCTCTCAGAATTTTATAGCTGTGCCCCAGACTGATTCTTTTGCTTTGAGTTTGCCATTAACCATTTTGCTCAGTTGTTCCTTTGTTTTCCTTTCATTGTTTATTCTTGGCACTGGTATAATTTATTTCCTTAATTTTGGAATTGAAAGAATTCAGTAAGAAATGTTTCACAGGAGCTTCTCCTAGTAAATTTGTTTTATATAAAGGACCTATTCAGATAAGGATATGGTTCCCCAATTATTGCTTTAAATATTGCCCCTTACCTGTTCTTTTCTCCTGTCTCAAAATCATAACATCCATATATTAAATTTCTTATCTCTTTACTCCATTTCTATTTTATATTTCATATGTAACTTTATTCTCTGAGTTTAATTTTGTTTCTATAGTAAACTATACACCATTCATTATCTCAATTTTATTTTTGAATGTTGTATTTATGTTTTCGTAGTATTTATGATTTCTGAGTCATCACATTTTGTAGCTATAATGATCTTCAGGCCTTGTTGAGAATCATCCTTTAAAATAAAAAAATGGCTTACATTTTCTCGTTTCTATCTGTATGTTCCTTTCACAGTAGAGGATCTTGATCTGATACCTTCAATTGTTTCTCTTTTTTTTGGAACTAATAAGTATTTTCATGAGTCTGGCATTTCCCCTGCCCCCCTTCTTTTATCCAAATGGACTGTGTCCAAAAGTAACTACATTAAGAAAAATCTATTTAAGATTTGAAAATAACTGAAAGACCTTTTCACATACAAAAGGTCTCAGCAAATATACTTTTTAAGGAGCAATTTTGAAAAAAAACTATATTTGTTCATGTTACATATTAAAAGAACCATTAGTAAAAACTCAAGAATAAGAACTTGAAAATATAAAAACGTATTATTATATTAAGCTGTTTTGTCAAGATAATATGTTTAAGACAAAGAAAAGGTAAGTAAGAGATGATAAAATGTGAGTTTCCTAGACAATTTGCCTGTAGTTTAAAGAGAACACAGTTATTGCCTTATTTGCCAATTTCCTATTTGTTTTTACTTAAGCGCTCATTTCATTGTTTTAAAATACACATGCTGAAATTTGAGATAAGAATGAATTGCAGTATCTTATTTGTTACCTACAAGTTAGAAGTACCTAAAACAATTAAATTGAATAAAAAAGAGAAACGGTATTCTGGTATTTTAACCAATGTGAAGCCACCTCTTGTTTTCTTAGGTGTTTCTGATATTTCTTTAGGGGATATAGTTTATTATGTTTTTGAAAAAAAAAGTATAAATTTAGAGGGCTTTGGAGTCATATCATTCCCATATCAGAGGTCCTTATTTTAAGAACGATGTTGATTGCTGAAGAGAGAGAAACAAAAATGATAAAGGTGTGTGCAACCTATATCTCTAGAGAAAATAAAATGGGAATAATAGAGTAGTTGTCATTAAATATTTGAAAGGAATATTAAAATTATTCTACTGTGCTCCAAATAGCAGAAATAAAATTAAAGAC
>NW_011888818.1:3327658-3334073 GCF_000151845.1 Pteropus vampyrus
CTCATCACATGTTTTTTGGGAAGATTTACTGGCCATTTGTGGAAGACTTATGAAAAAGAAAAACTGCCCTCAACTTTCCTCCAACTTTTTAAAAAGAAACTTACTTTGCCACATGTAGACCTTCTGTATGTAAAACATTTGGGGACATATTATAAAGTAGAATTAGAAAACCACACATCTTGTAAAGGCTCTTTTGTTTAAAAAACCATAGAAAAGATATTCTTCTGGAAATAACTCTTAGATCACTTCTAGAAGTAACCAGGAGATGGAGTAGAAAGTAGAAAGGAGGGAGAGAAGCAAGATTCTGTGGCATACTACTCATATTTAAAGGACATTTTTATATTGTAGTGATTGGTCTGTGTGTACATTTTCCCTCATGACTGTATATATAAGTGGGCAATTTTAAATACTAATATATATATCTGATATTTTTAGATGTTCTGAAGTGCCCGATATATGTTAAAAGTAGATGTAGTAAAAACACATTTTGTCAATATCCTTTTTTAAAATTCAAATAAAATATTGTTTTTGGATATGGATTTTCTCGGTGCTGACAACACAAATGGGTGTGATACACGTTTAGCTCCAGCTCGTGCACCCCAAATGATCCTACTGGGCTGGCTAACCCTCTTTCCTGCTGCAGCAGCCAGCCTCCTAAGCCCTTCAGGGAGAGGCAGCAGAAGCTGTCAATAACTTGGCAAACTAACGTCGTTTATGGATCTTTGACCTGACCTTCATGAGTGCAATGGTTTAATTTTATACTTCACTTTTATACTTTTTGAAAATCTTCTCCCTCCATTTGCTGCGAGGGTGCTATCGTCATTTCTCCTATTGTCAGAAGCCAAATTGAGCCCTGGTTCACATCGGCCATACTGACGAGCGTAGCATTTGTTACTCTCTTCAAATGGCAACTATGAAATGTCTAAATAGAAAAGGCGTAGGAACACAGATGAATGTTGATACAGGCACGGAGAATTTCTCTTTTAGCTGCAATTGCAAAGTAAGATAAAAACAAAGCAAAAACAAATCACAAAATTTATGTGTATTTGTAGTGGGTTTGGAGAATTGAGAAAGATTAAAGTGGTCAAAGCCATTCTTAAGCATTGCACAGCTTCTTAAGCATTCCAACAGTCTTCAGCTTTGACAACAGTTTCCTGAAAATTTCCTGGAAACAGGAAATTTACATGTATCATCCAAAGAACTACTTTTTGAGAAACACGTCATCAAATAATTTCTAGCATTAGAAAGAGGACATTTTCCTCAGGTTACAGTTCAACTTTTTAGAGCAGAAGGGTAGACATGTTACAAGATGCTCCAAGGAGAGTTTTTTGAGTGTCAGGGAGAGCAGAGAGAATGACTCCCACTGGAAACACAGCTCTTCTAGCTCATCAGCCGGTCACAGAATAAAGGTGAACAGCAAGCTCAGAAAAAATATTTCTGAGAATTTGAGGGGAATGATATACAAATAATATGCTGTCTTCATGTAATTTACAGTGTAAGTAATAACATGGTTGGATGGAGACTTTTTCATTCACGATCTTTTTTTTTTTTTCCTCTCAGAATTTTATAGCTGTGCCCCAGACTGATTCTTTTGCTTTGAGTTTGCCATTAACCATTTTGCTCAGTTGTTCCTTTGTTTTCCTTTCATTGTTTATTCTTGGCACTGGTATAATTTATTTCCTTAATTTTGGAATTGAAAGAATTCAGTAAGAAATGTTTCACAGGAGCTTCTCCTAGTAAATTTGTTTTATATAAAGGACCTATTCAGATAAGGATATGGTTCCCCAATTATTGCTTTAAATATTGCCCCTTACCTGTTCTTTTCTCCTGTCTCAAAATCATAACATCCATATATTAAATTTCTTATCTCTTTACTCCATTTCTATTTTATATTTCATATGTAACTTTATTCTCTGAGTTTAATTTTGTTTCTATAGTAAACTATACACCATTCATTATCTCAATTTTATTTTTGAATGTTGTATTTATGTTTTCATAGTATTTATGATTTCTGAGTCATCACATTTTGTAGCTATAATGATCTTCAGGCCTTGTTGAGAATCATCCTTTAAAATAAAAAAATGGCTTACATTTTCTCGTTTCTATCTGTATGTTCCTTTCACAGTAGAGGATCTTGATCTGATACCTTCAATTGTTTCTCTTTTTTTTGGAACTAATAAGTATTTTCATGAGTCTGGCATTTCCCCTGCCCCCCTTCTTTTATCCAAATGGACTGTGTCCAAAAGTAACTACATTAAGAAAAATCTATTTAAGATTTGAAAATAACTGAAAGACCTTTTCACATACAAAAGGTCTCAGCAAATATACTTTTTAAGGAGCAATTTTGAAAAAAAACCTATATTTGTTCATGTTACATATTAAAAGAACCATTAGTAAAAACTCAAGAATAAGAACTTGAAAATATAAAAACGTATTATTATATTAAGCTGTTTTGTCAAGATAATATGTTTAAGACAAAGAAAAGGTAAGTAAGAGATGATAAAATGTGAGTTTCCTAGACAATTTGCCTGTAGTTTAAAGAGAACACAGTTATTGCCTTATTTGCCAATTTCCTATTTGTTTTTACTTAAGCGCTCATTTCATTGTTTTAAAATACACATGCTGAAATTTGAGATAAGAATGAATTGCAGTATCTTATTTGTTACCTACAAGTTAGAAGTACCTAAAACAATTAAATTGAATAAAAAAGAGAAACGGTATTCTGGTATTTTAACCAATGTGAAGCCACCTCTTGTTTTCTTAGGTGTTTCTGATATTTCTTTAGGGGATATAGTTTATTATGTTTTTGAAAAAAAAAGTATAAATTTAGAGGGCTTTGGAGTCATATCATTCCCATATCAGAGGTCCTTATTTTAAGAACGATGTTGATTGCTGAAGAGAGAGAAACAAAAATGATAAAGGTGTGTACAACCTATATCTCTAGAGAAAATAAAATGGGAATAATAGAGTAGTTGTCATTAAATATTTGAAAGGAATATTAAAATTATTCTACTGTGCTCCAAATAGCAGAAATAAAATTAAAGACAAATCACAGTGAGAATATTTTGTTTAATAAAAGAAAGATATTTGCAACACTTAGAATGCTTTGTTGCTGGAGTTGAAATAGGCTGTATTGAACATGGGAAAAATTTTATGGTGTCGAGAGGGAAGTTTTTTCCAGGATCACTACAGGCCTTTCTCTTCTGAGCGCCTCTGGTGATTCCTCTAAATATCATGTTTAATTTCACCAGAATTTGAAGGTTAGAGAGCATTTGTTCTATTTCATTCAAATAAACCTTTATAATTAAAGGAGTGTTTGAATTGTGAAATCTGCAAAGTTAAGTTTCATTACATTTCGTTTAGTAAAATTAAAATGCCTGGCAACATCCTGGTTAGAGCATTAGCCGTATTTAGACTGGTAATTAATGTCTAATTGGACACTAGTACTCAATTTAGTAGTAATGAAATAATGGCTAAAAATACCAACCGGCATTTAAAAAGACATGTGATAGATATCCTGAAGCAATTTTCTTAAATGCCAATTATAATTTGACATTTAGAGACTTAGCAATGTGATTGCTGATGAAAGTTGTAATGTGATCCTATGGCATATGGCTATGCATTCTTATTTAATGAATATAAAAATATTTTTTATAATTTATAGGTATTTTAAAAATAAATATTTTCCTTCTGAGAAAATTCATTTTCAAATTAAATATACTTATATGACAAATTACTTTTTATAAAATGATTTCTGATATTTTATAAAGAACTTTAAGATAAATTTACCTTTTTCTGAAGCTGAGCACATTTAGAAGTCTTCTGTGTCATGTAACTAGGTAACGCATGAAGAAGTAATCCATTCTGTATAATTATGTATCTTATTTATACAAAGAATTTGAGTTGGAGTTAGATTTCTAGTACTAATTATAAAACACTTTTATATTGTCAGTTAAACACAGACTCATATACTTTAATTGAAAATTGAGAAAAAATATTATCTTTGTATATTTTATTAATAAAGTCAGATTGTATTTTAGAAAGAAACTTACAATACTGTCTCCCAGAGTTGAGCCAAGGAATAATAGAGTATATATCTCTATCTCCTATCTATCTATCATCTGTCATCTATCTATCTATCTATCTATCTATCTATCCATCCATCACCTATTATCTATCATCTATCTATCATCTATCTATCTATCTATCGATCGATCTATCTATCTATCTATCTATCTATCATCTATCTATCTATCATCTATCTATCTATCTATCTATCTATCTATCTATCTATCATTTATCATCTATCTATCTATTATGTATCATCTGAGAGATGATTTATTATGAGGAAATGCCTAGTGCGATTATGAAGGCCAACGAGTCTTATGATCAGCAGGGTGAGTCGGCAGGCTAGAGACCCATGATTGTTGATGATGTTCTTTCAGTATGAAGGCCACAGGCTCAAGAACAAGGGAAAGCTAATTTTTAGTTTGAATCAGAAGGCAGGAAAAAATGATGTCCAAGTTCAAAGGAAGTCTGGCAGGAATTTTCTCTCAGAGAATGGTCAAATTTTTTGTTCTACTCAAGCTTTCAACTGATTTGATGAGGCCCAACAACATTAGGGTGGGCAATTTTCTTTATTCTGCCTACTGATTTAAATGCTAATTTCATCTTAAAACACCCTCACAGAAACATCCGGAATAATGTTTGACCAAATATCTGGGTACTTCATGGCCCAGTCAAATAGGCATAAAACTATAACAGGTGGTTTTTGCAGTGAAGGCCAAATATGTTCTTGGAAAACATTTGAATTGATGCTAACAAGACTCTATATGTCATTAAATCCTCAACACATATTGTTATAATTATATTGTCTGAAAACTTTTGGACAAATTAATACCATATGTTATTACAACCTTTTAAAAGTCAAAACCAACAAGCCAAATGGACAACAACAACACATCAAAGATGACAACAACAACAACAAACCCTAAATACAACCTACAAGGTGGCCTGGCTTTAAATAATGCCCAAGGTAAGAAAAAAAAATTAAAGTACAAAATAAGATCATCATTTCTCTATCATCGTCCTCATCATCATCATCATCATCATCATCATCATTATCTTCATTATTTTGATGTAGTTCATTATATTTAGAAAACCATTATAACATTGTTTTCATGATAAAATCCATATTCATATCAGAGCACTTTTGCTCCCAGAATATTTCTAGGATCAAAATAAAAATTGCGATTGTATGAACTATCAAGAAATGAGCATATAAGATCACAAAGAGTACTGCATTAGGCAAAGATTTTATAGAACTATTTTATTAATTCTTAGCATATTTAAAAAAATTATTATTTCAGAAGATGAAAGCTTATTTCCCAAAAAAGCAGATACTATGTTTCAAGATTAAAACAACTTTGTAGATGAATTCTTTCCCAATGGATTTATCAGGTAATAGCAGAGGAACAGAACTATTAATATTCAATATAGAGGTAAAAAATAATACTGTCACCGCATCATTTAGAATTTAAATATACGCTATTTATTTTATCTGTTGTTTCGCATATATTTATTTTGAGTAGTCAAGCTTTATGTACTTGAAAGGGTTTGGGTGGATCATACCAAGTGCTATCTTAACACATAATAGGGGATCTATCAATATTGGCTATTTGTTAAAGCTATGGACATGTGCCTATGACATATTTGTAGGGAGGTGAATTTCTTTTTTAATTTCAAATAGTTATACACAGACGATAAATAGTAAGATCAACAGACAGTAACATAAATAGCTATGATTTAGACAACTAAGTGAACTCTAGAAGACATTTCTTGTTGCCTAAAGCTGGATGCATCTAAAATTAAAATTATGGGTATTATACTAGAGGAAACTCTTCTAACATCACAATAAGGTTGGATGCCAGAACAGACAATGTATATAAGTCAGAACTGAGCACAAGGAATATGGGCAGAATTCATTCAACAGTAATAGTAGAGAGAAATTGGAATAATTATTAATCAGAATAGTTAATGAAATCAAAGTTAGGGCTACAAAAATGTGGATTGAATTATAAGATATTCTGTCAAGAAGAGTAAATTATTCATTTCAGTTAATTCTGGAAACTTGATGATATGAAGTTCCTCTTAAAAGATGTATTGCAAGCTAAATTTCTACCCATCCTGGAGAAATTATCTGATTCTTGATGAGAATTTAAAAAAAAAAAAGCAGGAGTAACTGTGATCTTTTTTATTATATCAGAAGAGAACACTGCCTTACACCATTAGTAAAAAAGGAGGATGCACGTGGACTTCTTATTCCCTCTCAGTTGATTGGACAGGAAAAGTTGGTGCTTACATCTGAAGTAAAAATAAGTTTTGACAGCTCTCCAGAAAATTTGTTTTTCTTACA
>NW_011888818.1:3334123-3345316 GCF_000151845.1 Pteropus vampyrus
AAAGGGTTTGGGTGGATCATACCAAGTGCTATCTTAACACATAATAGGGGATCTATCAATATTGGCTATTTGTTAAAGCTATGGACATGTGCCTATGACATATTTGTAGGGAGGTGAATTTCTTTTTTAATTTCAAATAGTTATACACAGACGATAAATAGTAAGATCAACAGACAGTAACATAAATAGCTATGATTTAGACAACTAAGTGAACTCTAGAAGACATTTCTTGTTGCCTAAAGCTGGATGCATCTAAAATTAAAATTATGGGTATTATACTAGAGGAAACTCTTCTAACATCACAATAAGGTTGGATGCCAGAACAGACAATGTATATAAGTCAGAACTGAGCACAAGGAATATGGGCAGAATTCATTCAACAGTAATAGTAGAGAGAAATTGGAATAATTATTAATCAGAATAGTTAATGAAATCAAAGTTAGGGCTACAAAAATGTGGATTGAATTATAAGATATTCTGTCAAGAAGAGTAAATTATTCATTTCAGTTAATTCTGGAAACTTGATGATATGAAGTTCCTCTTAAAAGATGTATTGCAAGCTAAATTTCTACCCATCCTGGAGAAATTATCTGATTCTTGATGAGAATTTAAAAAAAAAAAAGCAGGAGTAACTGTGATCTTTTTTATTATATCAGAAGAGAACACTGCCTTACACCATTAGTAAAAAAGGAGGATGCACGTGGACTTCTTATTCCCTCTCAGTTGATTGGACAGGAAAAGTTGGTGCTTACATCTGAAGTAAAAATAAGTTTTGACAGCTCTCCAGAAAATTTGTTTTTCTTACACGATAAATTGAATTGTTAATTTGGGTTTTTTCTTTTTTTCTCTTAAACTATTCTCATCTATATTTAAAGTCTGTGTAATGTAGAAGAAATGCCTTAAAGTGAATTCCAAGAGAATAAAAGTGAGAGGGAAAGGTGAGGCAGGGCAACAGGGAAAATAAATGTAACATGAAGCATTACTGAGCTAGTCACAACCTTATGATGGCCATTTGATAGACCAAGTGCATCATCTTCAACAGATCAGGTGTTACCTCTCAATCACTGGCTCACTTTGTCTGGAGAAAGAAAGGAAATACATCTGTCTTCTATCCCCCTTTCATCTCTTGGCTCTCACTGGTCAAATTTTGCCTCATGGCACATTAATTCCACTATGCTTTCAGGGTGAATTATTGACTTTCCTCATGAAGCTGCTGGAGAAGCTAGATCTTATGATCATAGGGCAATCTTTCATCTGAGACTGTCCATGAAGAGAGAAGACAGATCCTCCCATTCTAGAAGGTTAGGGTGTGGACTCTTGTGCTAATGTATCTCCTGTAGCAGTGGACACTGTCAGAGCCCAACTGTCTCCTGAGGGAGGCCACAAGTACAAGGGATGTTGGGTAACAGAGTTATGTTAGGACCAACCAGGATAGAGAACAGAGAACTGAGTAAGGGTTCAAGGTCACAGGAGTTAGGTGAGTCCAAGTAAACTGGGTTTGTAACTAGAACTGAAACATGTACTTTAAGAAAAAACGACTTAACCATTCTAAAAATTTTTGAATTTTTATTCCTTTGAGAAATGTCTAAGAAATTACACCAACTGTTTCTCTGGGATCAGCTGGCATCATATGAACTGTAGTATTTGGGGAGCAAAATTTTTCCTGTCTCTTTTACAGTACCCTGAAATTTTAAGACTCTAGGTGGTTCTGACAGAACTCATATATTAGCAAAGCTGTTAAAATTATCCTAATTTTTTTCAGTCAAGAAAAATAACGTAAGTGAGGATTCTGGCAGCATCACGTGGCATCCAGTGACAATTCGCCATTTGTGAACTGTGCAGGGATGTATCTGTTTCATTTATTAAAGATCATTTCTGACTCTGGATTGGGTGTCCTTTAACAATTTTTTTGGATGGGCTGGGAAAAAATGTTTATCATAAACATAGTTATTAAGTTGGATAGACACATCTTCTAATGCATATTATCCTCTCATTTGGGTCAGAGAGTTTATTCTCTCAGAACCCAACTGAGGTAAAAAGATTGTCTAAATGACTCACTCACTTGACAAGAATTCACATCTCTTCAAATTTCTGGATAATAGAAAAAGGTAGATCTTTACCTGAATAATTTTGAATTGATAATAGGGATTATACTGAGAAAATAGGAGTAAGGAGGCAATCTCAGAAAAGAACGGGCAGAGAAAAAGTGCCATGCTCTGATCATATTTGCTCCCTCCCTTCCTTCCTTCCTTCCTCCCTCCCTTCCTTCCTTCCTTCTTTCCTTCCTTCCTTCCATCAACTATCTTTCAAACTCCTTGAATGTAGACATCTAAATTGAGGGATAAGGGACTGCAGAAATCAGCCAGGCTGATAAACTCAGTTTCAACTCAAAGCTGTTTCTGAGTGATGCCATCTAGTCAGAATGAGACCAGACATGTTTCTGGGGGTAGAGTGATGAAAAGTAAATCATATATTTTTCTTTTAATGATTTTATGTCCTTTTTTCTATATTAGGTAAGAAGGCTAGTTATAAATGTTCTGAAAGAAATGTCTTCTTTAAAGGGTGAAGTAACGACAGGACATTTGTAGAATTATGAACCTGGGAGCTGAAAAAACACTCCAGGAACAGGACTCAAAGCCGGAAATAAATTAGATTGAATTCTTCAAAAGTTTTCAATGGCAACTGTATGAGAGAAAGTTTTTCCTTTTCTAAGCAGGGGTCAAAGATGATCATGTAAAGACTATTATATCCTTGGAAGCAGGAATATTGCTGCAAATCCACTAATGTTTGGCGAATCAGTACTTATCAGTCTATTTGCTTGAGAAACTGATGCCTTTCTTATATAATTAAAGTGTCTATATTTGGAAAATAGTCATAAAAATTTTAAGTGTTAATATTTGTGAGTCAATATATTTGAATATATATGTATGTGTGTACATGTGTTAAAATAGGTCTTGTAGTAGGTGTTGTAATGGAAACATTTAACATGCTGATGAGAATTATCTTGCTTTCCTTAGTATAATGTAATTAAAGTTAATTTGAAATTGCTAAACAACTTGAGGACATTTTTTGTTATGTGTTGGTTTTGTTTTCTTTTTTTCGGTTTCAATTCTGGAGGATGGTGATTCTGTGCATTACAGAACCAAATTAAACAATTATGGACATTATATTAATACATGTTTTATAAGTTGAATTTTATGTTATAGTACCAATTTTGTACTTTAAGTTTAACTATACATTTCCTCATTTTATTTCTTTACACATAAGTAGAAAATTATCTCACAATAACAGGGAAAGGTATGTTATGTTTTGAATTGTGTCCCCCACAAAAAAATATATGTTGAAGTCCTTGCCTCTCTCTAATAGCTCGGAGGGTGACCTTATTTAGAGATAGGGGCTTTGCATAGGTAATTACATTAAAATTTGATCCTTAGTGTTGGCTCTAATTGATTGACTGGTATCCTTACAAAAAGGGCAATTTTGGACACAGAGGCATGTAGAGATGGAAGATGATGTGACTACATCGGGAGAACCGTATACAAACCAAGGAATGCCTGAGGCTACCAGAAGGTAGGAGAAGCATGGAACAAATATTCCCTTAAAGCCAGAAGGAACCAACATAGCTGACGTTTTGACTATGGACTCCTGGCCTCTGGAACTGTGTGGTAATACAATTTTGTTGTTTAAGCCCACCTAGTTAGTAGCACTTAGTTATAGTAGCCCCAGAAGTTAATACAAGGTATTGTCCAAAATTATTCTCAAGATGATATATTTGAGTTCTGGGTGCTCCATAGATTATCTTGAACTTCATCGATGTTATACTGAGAAGTTTAAGGGAAGATGATTAATTTGATAGTTTCTGATCACATAAGAATGTTCTCCCTTGGAGTAAATATAAACAAAAATATTTACTTTCTCTCTGTAGAAAGTTTTCTGTTGAGAAAAAAATCCAACATATAAGAAAATAGCAAAAGTGATGGGAGGAAACAAACAAGATTATAAATATACTGTAAAGCCTAGGGTAATCGCTAAACTGAATTTTTAAAAATGAAAAAAAATAAGCTAGTTATGGGAAAGAAAGAAGCATAATAATAATTATTCCAAAAAAAGCGCAGAAAACAAACTGAAACAGATCATATAAAATTTTTGCAATTAAGTAGATTTTAATCAAACATATAAATAATTCCATTAAAGTATGCAGTTTAAATACATCAATAAAAGATGGAGATTTCAAATTTAATGAAAAAGAAAGATCTAACTGTATGCTGTCTTCAAGAAATCCATTTTAAATGTAAATATATAGATAAGTTAAACTAAAATGATGAAAAGTATATCATTTTCACACTAATATTTCAAAAAGCTAAAATATTTATATTAATATGAGAAAAAATAAACCAGAACAAAAATATTACTAGGGCTAAAGGAGGTCATTACCAAATGATAAAGGATTTAATTTCTATGATGCATAGCAGCTGTAGTTAATAATACTGTATTGCATATTTAAAAGCTACTAAATGATTAGGTCTTAAAAGTTCTCATGACAAGAAAAAAAATTCTGTTACTGTGTATGGCAATAAATGTTAACTAGACTTATTGTGGTGATCATTTCTCAATATATACAAATATTGAATCATTATGTTTTATACCTGAAATTCATATAATGTTGCATATCAATTATACATTGATAGAAAACAAACACTCTTGTGTTACAATGGAAAAACCGAGGTCCAGAGAAATAAAGTAACTTGCTCAAGTTCACCCAGTAAGTAAATAGTAGAACTAGACTTGAAACCCAGGTTTATCTCTGACTCAATGCCCACATTCTGAACCTTGACATGATATTGCCTCTGGGAAAAAAAAAGAATCAATTTCCTATGAAGACATAACAACCCCCAAAATAAAAACAACTAACAACAGCATTTTGAAATACATAATGCAAAAGTATTCAAATTCCAAGGAGAAATAGCTAATTCCATAATTATATTTACAGTCATATTTCAGTAATTAATAAAGCTAGTACATAAAAATCAATATGAATATAGAAGTCCTGAGCAATTCTATTAATCAGTGAGGTAACATATAGAACATTCCACTCACAACAACTAAATACACATGTTTTTTATAAGATCACCTGAAACATTCACTAACGGACTGCTTTCTGGATCATAAAAAATAAACAAAAAAACAAAAACAAAAAAACCCTTAGCAAATAAAAAAATCAAATTATACAAAATGGTTTTTTCCCTCAAATTAAAACAGATTAAATTAAAAATCAATACCAATAAAATCTGGAAAATTCCAAATACTCAAAATTAAACAACACATCTTTAAACACTTCTTGGTTCACAAAATAAATTGAAAATACTTCAAGTTCAATGAAAATGAAGACAATATATCTTTATTTTGTGTAGTTTTCATTGTTGAAAAGTTATACTATTAGAGGAACAGGAAAACAAGTCTCAATTCATTGATCTAAGCTTCCACATTACAAAAACTAGAAAATAGAAGCAAATTAAACTCAAGACAAGAATAAGGAAAAAATTAATAGACATAAGAGCAGATCTACTGAAATTGAGGATAGAAAACAATAAAGAACATTAATTAACCAAAGCTGACTTTGAAAATAATTAATGAAATTGATAAAACTCTTACCATATTGACCAAGAAAAAAAGAGAAAACAGGAATTGTAATTATTAGAAATGAAATTGAGCCTGTCAATATCATACAGAGAGTAAAAGAAGAATTAAGGAATACTACAAACAACTCTGTCCATAAATTTGATGATATTAATGAAATAGACAATTCTCAAAAGCCAAAGTGCTAAATTTCAAATTAAAAAATACATATGTGATAGCATAGATTAAATAAATCATTTACATTTAAATGCACGTCAACAAAAAATGTTCCTTGTTTTGATAGAAAATTCTGGTTAATCTAACTACACAAATTAAAAAAAAAAAAAGAAAGAAAATCTATTATACAAAGGATCAGAATACAGTTGAGGAGGAAACGATTTCTAACTGACTTTTACAAGGCCACAATTTCTCTGATAATAAAACCACACACAAGAAAATAAAAATACATATCTGTCATGAATACAGATACATATATCTTAAATGAATTATTAAAATTTCAAAACGAACATTAAAACCAAGTACAGTTTATCTAGGGACTACTATATTTACTTATTTTATTTAAATTTAAAATTTTCCCCAAATTGAGATTTTGCCTGGTAGTCTTTAAATATTTATTTTGAATATATTTACATTTATATGTATTTTCTATATAATATATATATACTTGACATATAAATGACAAATATATATGCTGTCAATCATTTGATATTGTCCTAAAGATCTCTGAGTTTCTGCTCATAATTTTTAATCCTTAAATCTCTACTCTCCAAATAGGATAATTTCTGTTAATTATCTTCAAGTTAACTGAGTCTTTCGTTACCATTCTGCTATAAAGCACATTACGTGAGTATTTTTATCTCAAATATTATGTGTCAATTCTAAACTTAAGTTTGATTACATATTTACACATTTGATTTATCTGCTGATATACTCTATACTTATTAATTACAATATTTCCAATCATATTTTCTTAACCTCATTGACCATAGTCATATTAAATTCTTTAATGTCTTTTTGTGATAATTATAACGTGTAGGTCATCTCCAGGTTGGAATTTATTGATTTTTATTTTCCTTGAGAATAGATCACATTTCCTTAGGTGTTCACTTGTCAAGTAATTTTGCAATAGGTCACATTTCCTTAGATGTTCACTTGTCAAGTAATTTACGATAATTATGTTGTGGAAACTCAGGATTCTGTTATATTCCTCTAGAGTACTGTGTTTGTTTAGTAGGAATTTAACTTGTTTGGTCTCTGAGATTTCAGTTCATACTGTCAGCAGTCTACTTTAAGTATGCAAGACTCTAGGGTTGGTTAGCTGTCAGGCCAGAATTTACTCACCACGTTTGAGGTTTTCACTTTATGGATTTCTTTTTTGGGGTTTATTTATAAACTTTCATTGAGCCTAGTTGATCCAGACTCTTTTCTCTGTTTCCCATGGAAAGAAAATACACACATTTTTTTGAACAAAAAAAAATGAAGTTTTAGCTATTTTACATTGCTATCATAATTGCCAGTGCCCTCAAGGCAAAGTCACATATCATGGAAGAGCTCCCTCCATGCCAGATGTATCTTCTGTTTTGATGACTCTCTAAATTTTGCCTATTTCTCAATTTAGAGTCATCAAACAGTATTTTTCTTATTATTCGAGAATTTATAATTAATATATGCAGAAGGGTGAGTAGTTTAGAATTTTATACCTTCAGTACATGGAGAATGAGATTTGCGTGATTTTTATCAAAGGTATGGTGGACTGCCTTTTTGGAAATTGATATTTTGGACTTTATATTTCTGCAAAAATGAAGAATTTCCATGTTGTTTAATTTTCATATTACATTGCTTATGCTGTTTTGTCTACACATTGGGAACAATTTTTTGTTACTATCGCCAAGTGAAAAAAAAAAGGCATAATCACCCATAATGTCCACACAATTGCAATATATCATATGGCATACTTATTAAATCTTTTCCCATAGTGAATTACTTTATTTTTATTCAAGGAACTAACTGGCCTAGTGAGACTAGTGATATTAGATAATCTCATGGGCTATAAATATAAGCGGACTTTGTAGTATGTGAGGGGAAAAAAGCAAAGCTTTTTTAGAATCAAAGAACATGAGATGATTTGGGTTAAAATAAAAAAAAAATTAGAAGTATTCAAACACAATTTTGCTGAGAGCCTTTAACCTGCATGTGACTGAAACATCGGCATTAACATCTCTTTTTGTGTCTTTCTTTGAATAATCTGCCTCTCTTTACCATCCTATATTCTCTTTTATCTTAGATAATTTTATATATTTTTTCTAATTAGGTTTAGTAGCTCAAATTTGTCATAAACCTGATATTTTGTGTTTTTTCAGAAAGCCTTATTTGTTAATGCTAGATTAAAATGTGTAATTCATATATACAAGCAATATGTTTGGTCTAAGAACACACAGATATTCTTCACTTAAGAGTTTTCAAGTACTGATTAGACAGATCAGGGCAAGGGCCTTTGAGTATACCGGGGGAAGATCCTCAGGGCCAACTCCACCTTGCGGGCAAGCATCTTGATTGGAAATTTACGACAGTATTGAGTTCCTTCTTGGACTCTTGTAAAAGCATGTTCTTTGATTGCTGTAGTTTTATGTTCGGTGATGATGAGTGATATATGAAGCAGGTCTAGAAAATTGTCTTTTGTTAACAAGTAGATATATGTGTATTATTAGCAAATTTTCTGGAGTTTGAGGTATTGTTTTATCTGTTATACTGTTGGCAGGCATCATGAGCTCAGTAAAATTTCCAAGATTCTGTGATCAAATTATTTTCCAAATTCCTTAAATTGATTTATCATCTCTAGGAAGCCATGGTTAATAAAAGGCACTGATAATGGACACAATTCATATTAGCATTTTCTGATAATCATTGACTATTGTAAGTAATAACTGATGCCTGTCTAGTTTCCTAAAATTAGCTCCAACAGAAATGTCCTTCTTCTCATTTCTTATTCATGATGTCAGCTACTTTTATAACAGCTGCATTTGGAATATATTCATCTTGTCATATAAAGCAAATCCACCATCTATTGCTGAATATAAGACTGCAAGAAGGTTCGATGGTATTCATAGACCATAGCATGCTCCTTTGCCATCAGAAAATAATGTGACTAGTTTGAAAAAGTTCACTGACAAGCCTTTAGCTTGTTTCTGAAATGTAGTTTATATCTGTGCTCATACTGATTTTCATAAAGAGAGCTGAAATTTGAAATGTATTTAATATTTGGATTTTGTACTTCTTTAAGAACTAGAAGTGTTACTCTTAAAAATTTTTCAAACCTTAATTGACACATTCTGAAAATGTATTATTATCATGCATTTTAACTTCGGTTTTGAAAATAATTCAGGGGAATTGTATCTTAAATTTGAATTTACTATGTGTTGCATTTTTACAGTAAGAGGATGAATACGAAATAATACGAAATAGTTTCAGTCTTTTACTTATCTAAAAGGTGGTTTTTGGTCCATCAAAATAATAGATAAGGGGAAAAGTTTTAGAATTAATGTTTTGAATATACTTCCAGAAATATGATAAGTGTGCAAAATTAACATTTTATTTATATTGTTTGTTTTATTCAACAGATTAATAAATAAAAAATAAATTTGTAAATCTTTAACTAAAATAAGATATTGGTCAACATATGGCTATGAATATAAAAGTCTTTCAAAATAATGTAGATTTTTTTTGCCCTGTGCACACTCTAGGGAGTGAAAAACTTGTCTTATCAGATTCTTTTTGCCAATGATATAACATCATTTTATAAAAACTAAATTAACTATAAAAATGGTTTTATTTTTTATAAAGCTCAAAATATCAATAGATCTAACCTCTTCTATTCAGGGTTACAATAAATTATTGGGTATCCATTAAAATATATTACATTGTTAATCAATGTAAATGACTTAAAGAAAAATGAAAAGAATAATTTAAAATTCTTATTATCTGTCACAAGTCAAGACAAATCTTACCTTTTGAAGGTTTTTTTTTTTTTTAAGAAACAAAACAGTTATGTCAAATGGGAGGTAATTTTATAGAAATTCTAAAGATAAGTGTAATATTATGAATATTTTAAAGTTTCTATACAATTTGATATGTTAAAATATTTGTAACCACAAATGGCTGGTAGAGATCCAAAGAAACCATCAAGGAAAATAAGTCCAAAACTGCAGTGTGGAGGAAATAAACAAAGCTGTTTATTACTGTCAAATTCTAAGTCATTACAGCTTGGGCAGATTGGTGCTTTGCCATCTTTGTTCTTTTTTGCCATAGCCTTCAGGAACTAGGTGATTTTCCTAAATCTTTTAAGAGGTTACTAATAACTTTATAAGGTTTTCAAGTTTTATGCTCAATTTCTTCTGTCTTTTCTCTCTTCCAAAATAGTTTAATAAGCATCATCTAAAAGGCATAAAATCATTAAAACTTAACCTTCCTGAACCTTATTTGTCAAAGGTGATATTTATTGTCACTAGAAAATGTTTAGGTGCTATTGCAATCCATTTAATTTAGACTACAGTAAGAAAGGGATTCTCTTTAAAAAATATTTCTTTTATGAATCCATTTGACTCTGTATTAGTCATCACCAACAAATGAGATGCCATCGACTGCATTTATCTAATGAAATAGCTGTCTAAATGGTTTCCCTCCTTCTACATAAATATCTAAGCACTTTTTTTGGATTGTTAATCCTTTTATAGAAAAAGATTTCTGAGAAACACCTCAATATACACCTTTTTATTCATTATTTAAAAAGTATTCAAAAATAAACATTAAAAAAATTAGACTACCTAAATACTAGCTCTAGTTTTTCTTTCTTCCTAACATATCAACTTGTATTCCTCACTCTGTAGACCTTACTTTTAGTAGTCGACTGACACAAAGTGGACTCCACTGTCGGAAGAATTCTTTGTTTAAAAAACAATTATATATATTTTTTTAACGTAGTTGAAGTATTTCAATACTATCCTACTGCTCTTATAATAAAGACTTAAGTCCTTAACATGGCTACAAAGCCCTGCAATATTTGATCTGGTTCAAACTCCTGTTGATTCTCTTTTATCATTCTGTATCGATCAGTGCATTCTACCAGTGGCTTCATGTTCCCATCTACCACAAGGTCTTCATTCATTCTGCATAGAAAAATCACATCCTTTTGCAGACTGTAGAATGGATTAAGAAGAGGATTCAGTAGAGACTGGTTAGGGGATGTTGTCATACTTTTGGAGAGATATGATGTTGGCCTGAACTGTAGCAGGTGATGGGAATGAAGAGATGCCAGATTTGGGAAATATTCAGGATATAGTGGTGTCAGAAGTTGGTAGCTGGCTGAATATGGGTAGTGAAATGAGTGCTGATTTAAGAATGACTTTCTACATTTGAGCTTGCAGCCTTTTACTTAGGAAACCTGAGAGGATAAACAAATTTGGTGAGAAAGGATTATGATTGATTTTAGACATACTGATTTTAAGATTTTTATGACAATAATCAGTTGTGTATGAAAGATGAAAGAGATGATGATCTAGA
>NW_011888818.1:3345366-3350786 GCF_000151845.1 Pteropus vampyrus
TTTTTTTTTTTTTAAGAAACAAAACAGTTATGTCAAATGGGAGGTAATTTTATAGAAATTCTAAAGATAAGTGTAATATTATGAATATTTTAAAGTTTCTATACAATTTGATATGTTAAAATATTTGTAACCACAAATGGCTGGTAGAGATCCAAAGAAACCATCAAGGAAAATAAGTCCAAAACTGCAGTGTGGAGGAAATAAACAAAGCTGTTTATTACTGTCAAATTCTAAGTCATTACAGCTTGGGCAGATTGGTGCTTTGCCATCTTTGTTCTTTTTTGCCATAGCCTTCAGGAACTAGGTGATTTTCCTAAATCTTTTAAGAGGTTACTAATAACTTTATAAGGTTTTCAAGTTTTATGCTCAATTTCTTCTGTCTTTTCTCTCTTCCAAAATAGTTTAATAAGCATCATCTAAAAGGCATAAAATCATTAAAACTTAACCTTCCTGAACCTTATTTGTCAAAGGTGATATTTATTGTCACTAGAAAATGTTTAGGTGCTATTGCAATCCATTTAATTTAGACTACAGTAAGAAAGGGATTCTCTTTAAAAAATATTTCTTTTATGAATCCATTTGACTCTGTATTAGTCATCACCAACAAATGAGATGCCATCGACTGCATTTATCTAATGAAATAGCTGTCTAAATGGTTTCCCTCCTTCTACATAAATATCTAAGCACTTTTTTTGGATTGTTAATCCTTTTATAGAAAAAGATTTCTGAGAAACACCTCAATATACACCTTTTTATTCATTATTTAAAAAGTATTCAAAAATAAACATTAAAAAAATTAGACTACCTAAATACTAGCTCTAGTTTTTCTTTCTTCCTAACATATCAACTTGTATTCCTCACTCTGTAGACCTTACTTTTAGTAGTCGACTGACACAAAGTGGACTCCACTGTCGGAAGAATTCTTTGTTTAAAAAACAATTATATATATTTTTTTAACGTAGTTGAAGTATTTCAATACTATCCTACTGCTCTTATAATAAAGACTTAAGTCCTTAACATGGCTACAAAGCCCTGCAATATTTGATCTGGTTCAAACTCCTGTTGATTCTCTTTTATCATTCTGTATCGATCAGTGCATTCTACCAGTGGCTTCATGTTCCCATCTACCACAAGGTCTTCATTCATTCTGCATAGAAAAATCACATCCTTTTGCAGACTGTAGAATGGATTAAGAAGAGGATTCAGTAGAGACTGGTTAGGGGATGTTGTCATACTTTTGGAGAGATATGATGTTGGCCTGAACTGTAGCAGGTGATGGGAATGAAGAGATGCCAGATTTGGGAAATATTCAGGATATAGTGGTGTCAGAAGTTGGTAGCTGGCTGAATATGGGTAGTGAAATGAGTGCTGATTTAAGAATGACTTTCTACATTTGAGCTTGCAGCCTTTTACTTAGGAAACCTGAGAGGATAAACAAATTTGGTGAGAAAGGATTATGATTGATTTTAGACATACTGATTTTAAGATTTTTATGACAATAATCAGTTGTGTATGAAAGATGAAAGAGATGATGATCTAGATATTTGGATTTCTTTTTTTTAATAATTTTTAAAAAAATTAATTCATTTTTTTTTTTATGGCGACATTGGTTAATGAAATCCAGTAAGTTTCAGCTGTACACTTTAACAGTAAGGCATATATATGTTTACACTGTGTATTCACCTCCCATAGTTAGATTTTATTCTGTCACCACATATTTGACCCCCTTTACTCCATCTACCTCCCCGCTACACCTACTCCCTACCCTCTGGCAACTACTAGTGTATAGTCCATGTCCATGAGTCTCTATTTGTTTGTCCTGTTCATTTGTTGCTTTTAGGTTTATATACCACATATAAGTGATATCATGTGATTTTCAACTTTTTCTGTCTGAGTTATTTCACTTAGCATGATTATCCTAAGGTCTATCCATGCTGTCATAAATGGCAATGTTTCATCTCTTCTTATGGCTGAGTAATATTCCATTGAAATATATGTACCACAGCTTCTTTATCCAATCATCTATCATAGGACACTTCGGTTGCGTCCATGTCCTGGTCACTGTGAATAATGCTGCTATGAACATTGGCGTGCATAGATATTCGGATTTCCTAAAATCAGTAGATGTTAATTGGAATTATAAGAATAAATGTGATTTTTTCCATTTGAATATTTCAAATAATGAACAAAGGAAAGAACATGGACATTTGATAGATAAAAATATGAAGAGCTCACAAATGTGACAGTCTAATAGAATTTTGTGATGACTATGGCAGGACTATGAACAGTATAGTTATGGCAAGGCCTCCTGTAACCTGGTATGAGCTTGTGTATGTGTTTTATATGTACAATTTTTATTTAAACATAATTATATAGGTAAAAATTAGAGAAATCAAAATAAATATAGACCAATAAGAAGATAAATCTGGGGTAAACTTAGTTTATAAAAATTTTTGCGTTTTTTTTTATACGAGTTAGTTACAAATTTGATTCTGAACTTCTAAAAATCAAAAAAAAAAAAAAAAAGAAGACCACCAAATATGATGAGGCATAAGATTTAATGAGATCATGAACTGAAAGCATAAAACTAGCTCAGAGGAATTACGTGTAAATTAATTATATATTCCATTAATTATAGATAATTTTAAATATATATTTATATCTTATATATTTATACATTATACATAGTGAAGTACATTTTTAACTTAATTTTATTTATTTTAATTAATTTAATTTCGGTCCAGAGACTTGGTGTGTTACAGCATGATGAACAACAAAAATATTCCTTTTCCTTGCAATATTCTACACTGCTAAACACAAGCTGAAGAAACAATTTTATAACAGTAGGACCAGATATTTTAGTGTAGATTTGCATCATTCTTTACCTGACTTTCCTTAAAGGTTAAATTTGAAATATAAAAACAAATGAATGTACTTCTTATATTGTGAGCAATCTTCTTTGACATTTTCTGTCTCTCCTGAGACTTTCACAAGAAGGGGATAGCTGAGATTGCAGATTATATTCTATGGCAAGAATCTGGAGTGCAGTTATGTAAAGTTTCTGATTAGAGGTAGATTCATACAAATTAGTGGTAAACAGAAAGGGCAGAGAGGCAGGTATATTCTTATGCAAATTTAGGTGCCTAATCAGTTATAAATGATGACTCTGCCTCTGCATATAACTGTATCCAAAGACCATTTCTTGACAAAGTAGTCTTCAGAAATAATTGAAGATGATTGAGATCCCAACAATCTATGTCATAGAATTTGCACATACTAACTATAGTCCAGAGTTCTTTCATAGAAGATGTTATCAATTACTCATCAAAGATACCCAAACAATGCAATTTCTTATTAAAGGCGAGAGGATAAATTTTTAAAAAAGTGTTTATTTAAGTAAGTCTATGATTTGAGCTGCTTCAGAATTACAGCATTAAGTCAATAACTTTTAAGGTAATGTTTGTCTAAAGTGTTGATATTATCATTGAGTCATCTATTTGGGGATCTTTCACTATTTAGCCAATTACACAATAAAGTTGTTCTTGTATGTAACAATGAAATTATTGTCATAAGCTTGGAGAAATTGTTTATTCTTAATAATAGGCAGACATGCATACAGTTCATGGTATTTGACTAATCAAAGTAAAAATTAAACACTGGGTGTTTCTGAAATATATAATCTTTCATACTCCTTACCATTATTATCTGAATTGTCTGAACACTATACCTACAGACACTGATACTCAGGTGATGTTAAAATTCAAGTCTTAGAAGAGTATCCCTAATGAGCATCATAAAAATGATTCGTAGGCTTTAGATACAACCAGTTCTCTTTCATGCTGTCGTAATGGGTAAAATTCAATAAAATTTTCAAAATCTTATATTTTTCCTGACATATGTCTTTAGTAGATAGATAAAGGCAAAAGTAATAGGGTTTAATAATGAAATATCTATGCTGAAACTCTGCTGACTCCTCACGGAAAACATTGGCTTCAGAATTTAAATTATACTTATTGAACAGCCATATGTTTTAAGCATCTGGAACAGATTCATGACAAGGAATTATTCAAAATCTCATGTAATTATATTACTATTTTCAACAAGCAGCTCATGCAGACAAGACAATGCTTTCATTATTTCATTGATTAATTAATTAATTAATTAATTCCATGACTAGCTATTGAATTTCTCCTTTGTGTCAGAGTCTGAATGGGTGAAGTCTAGGGATACAGCAGTTAAAAATTTTTTTCTTTGCTCTGATGGAGCAAATATCTAATAAATAATTGATTCTGAGTAATTTCTATGACCAGGCATTGTGTTAAAAGTTTCACATAAGTTTCATTGTAATTCTCTTAGTAAATCTTTGAGTGGATATTATGTTTTATGCATGTTTTCTTATTCATGGTATTGAGGTGCAGAGATTTGAGTAAAATCTGCCTAAATTCACTTACTAATAAATGTCAGGGCTGGGATTTAAACCTGAGTAGAGAGATTCTAGAGTGTTCACGTTTTATCAACTGCCATGTCATAATTTGAGGGCAAACCAAATGGAGCTCGCAACTCTGAAATAGTCCCCCAAAACTATACTGAGAAAAAATGATTTGACAATATAGTCTAGAATTTGAGAAAGATAATTTGAGGTCGTGCCTCTAGATATGGCAATTTTTAGCAATGTAACTTTAAGGATGTTTTTTAATCCTCTTGAGCTTTAATACTGTTTCTTATTAAAATTTGATCATAAAATGTCTAAAGTAGGATTTTGGTAGGTATGTGATGAAATTATGTGGCATGGATTCCAAATAAATCCAATTCAATTATAATTCAATATCTCAAGAGAAACTGGGTTCTAATATATGTCTCTTTTGGAAAAAGCCATATTGAAAAGGGGTCTGCAGAGTTTTGAATATTTAAATGGAAAAAAAAAAGCATTCAAGGAGATTGGAAGCTACCTAAAACAAACATCTAACTTCTTATTTTGCTTAAGGATAGACCTGCAAGTGATGGTTAAATTAGGCGGCTGTTTTGTTACAGATATCTACAAAATTCATGTTTTAATTGAATTACTCAGAAGTCTAACTTGGGTCTGATTTTGGAGTTTTTTCCTGGGGTATATTCTATCTTTACTTTTAATGTTTGAAGTGGATTTCTTATTAGGATGATGTAATATCAGTCTTCTATGAAGTTCAGACATCTATAACATAGCTCAAAGCATTTTTCACTCTGCATGATCAAATTAAAGATGAAAAGGGATGAAGGGAGAATTGCTCATTGAAATATAAATATTTCATCTTTATTAATTCTTAAAGTAGGAACAATAAATTAAAAAAGAAAAGATAAATTGTGTTATGTAAAATGTTGGTATTTTTGATATGAATGCTTTATTTCCCTATGGTTGGTGACTAATGAAGTTTTTTAAAAAA
>NW_011888818.1:3351661-3359716 GCF_000151845.1 Pteropus vampyrus
TTATGAAGCATAAGCAAAATGTTAGTTATGCATCTAAATAAAGTTTTAAAAATATCTGTTATATTGTCTAATAACATAAACTCAAGTAATTTTAGTGAGAAAAATTTGATTAAATTTATTTTATAATTTGAAAGTATTGATTGAATGCTTTGTGATATGATGGTTCCATTATCTGGCTCTAGTTAACTTTATTTCTCTACATGGTTTTATTATCTGTCATAACCAAAAATGATTGTCAATAAAGGGACACAGATTTAAATGGAAATAATACTTCAGTAATGCTACTTAATAAATTAGGTTATTTTTATTCCTTTCTACCTATTATGAAAAGTTTTCTGTAAAAATCTGTTTGGAAAACTTCTGTAATGATGTCAAGAACGTTTTCTTACAAAGTTAATGACACGTATTGCATTTTTGTTTTTTTAAGAAGTAATTTTAAAAACCACTGTGAAACTCCACAAAAGGATCTTCACTTGATGATTTTGAATAGATTAGAATTTTTTGCTTGTTCAGTGTACTGATGTGACTTTTTATAGATGATACGGTCGCTTTGATTTTGATACTAAGTAATTTAAAGTGGAAAGATTATCAAGCATTTGTAAACTCTTTATAGATTGGGTTTCTTTTTAAAAAACAGTTACTTTCTTATTTGGAGTAAAAATATCACTTTTAACTTAAAAGATCAGATTTGATGAGTGTTTTTACTTGCAAATATATCTTCTAGAAATTAAGAAATGGTAGAAAAAAATGGAGGCATGTCAAAAGGACACAATACCCAATCTAAATGTGTTAAATGAGCTGAATGTTTCAAAGCTGGAACAATTTGAGCAACACATTAAATAATGACAATATTGAATTGTAACCCACAAATAAATATCTATGAGTTCATGCTGATATAATTAAATAATTGAGTAAATAAACAAACAAATAATAGAGAAGGAACCACTCTTCCTTACAGAATTCCAATTAATAATATAAAAGGAATGAGAAAAATGTGAAATCATTATCACATGTACAACACAGCGATAATCATTGTAGGTTAGATTCACTGATGAATACTATAGTCAGTAAGCAAAAATGGGAGGAGAAAAAGCATATGTGCACAGTCTTAAGTAAATAAATAAAGTAATATTTATTTATTACAAAGGGAAAAATTCTCACGTCTTAGTGGAGAAACTTGGCAGATATCACCTTAAGTAGGCGGTCAAAGTAAACATCACCTGTAATAAGTCACATTGACTTTATGTGCTCCTGATATACTGCCCTGAAAAAAATAACATCACTTCTGTTGTATTTCTTGATAAAAATTCATACTATCTTTTTAATCACAAGAAAACATAAGACTAAATCAATCTGACTAATATTTATTTAAAATGTCAAGGCCATGCAGAGCAAGGAAAAACTGAAGAAATGTCAGAGATTAGAGAAGTTTAAGCTAGAGACCTAAAAACTAAATGCAATGTGAAATCCTGGATTGGATGCTGGAACAGAAAAGTAATAAAATAAGAAGAAAGATGAAATTTAAATAAAGTCTGTAGTTTAGTTAACATTACTGTACCAATATTTATTTCAATGTTTTGATAATTATACTATGGTTATGTAAAATGTTAACATTACGGGAAGCTGAGTGAAGGGTATATATAAACTCTCTGTTCTGGGTTTTCATCTTTTGTGTGAGTCTAACATTATTTCCAAATGAATATTTAAAAAAATTCTCTAGGTAGAATATAGGTAGATTCTCGTCAAAACAGAAAAAGAAGATAAATTTGGAGCATGAGTCTTTGTTAAGGAAAAAAAAGTACAACTTATTTTACTTCTAAGAGTGTTTTATGAACTTTGCCAAGGCATATCAGTAAACTTAGTTCTGTACAAAAGATTTTCATGGCCATTCCTACCTCATTTCACAGTACTATAGAGACTACTATATTTAGAAAGTTTTAATTTTATAAACGTAACTATTTTCTGTGATAACCTCTAACTCTTTGTACCTTTCTGACTTCATCTTTATTCTTGTAATGGCTTAACTACAATACATTTCACATATGTTACAATTATTTTATTGTTAGCCAAGAATAGTTCTTAGTTTCTTCAATTCACCCTATTTATAGTTAAAAGCACCCAGTTTGTATCATAAAGTTTTTAAATCATTAATAAAATAACTAGTATCAAGAATACATTTCCACTGTTAATCTTCTCTTTAGTGCTTACAAAATGTAGTTCTTTGTGAAGTCTATTATTGAAATTTATGAGCTGAATACCTTAAGCAGAGCCATGTTACAAACCTCTGTGTGTTTATTCACCTGTAGGGCAAACCTCCCACAATTCACCATTTGTACTAACATTTGTTTCTTTTAGTCTTTAGCTGTGTTTTTTTTTTTATTTTTTATTTTTATTTTTTATGATTCTTCTAATCGTATTTGCCAAAAAAGTAATACATCATCACTTGTCACCATACTGTTTTCTCTGTGTTAGTTCAGCCACTATCATAATGGCAGAAAGACCAAGAGCTTACCCAAATACATAAGTTTTTTTGTCTTTTGTGATTATGTAAGATAATGCAAGAGAAGCTTCCTCATTTTTATTGTCGCGCATCATATGACTTAGAAACTAATGATTGAATTAGAGCTTGGCCTTTTTGAGTTCAATGGGTAGCAGATAGATCCCAGCTTCTCCACCTGCTTCACATGGACATTAGCATCTACCTCTGGCCCTGTTGTATGCTCAGGTAAAGAAAAGTCTGTCTTAATAATAGTATTAATAACCTCAGAGGTTTGGTCATCTTCTATACAGAATATATTGTCATTGTTGTTTCCTAATAATGAGGCTGAGGTAGAACTCACACTGACAGTAGAAGTATCAGCTTGGTCATTTTTCCTTCATTCTCTCTTGTTTGTATTATTTATCTTCACCTGGAAGTTTCTTCCATTGCACTCTAGATGTGCTATACTCTGTGATTTTCCCACATGTGGGAATCTTGGCTGCATTATTTGTGGTACTGGGAAACTGTGTTTGTGCTTTCCTCTGAAAAAAAGTTTCTTTCATAGAATGTTTGCACACTCCCTCTCAATGTTGTGAGGTTTGATCTTAACAAAGAGATTATACATGCTGTCAATTCATTTAACTTTACATTCTCCGCTGAGTCTCATTGTTAAACCACTCAGTGGTGAAAAATTTCCTTTCAGAATACCTAGGTTTTTGCATCCCATGCCTGCTTGGGGTCCTCCTGAAGCTCAGAAAAATTGCAGGCTGCAATATCAAATCCCACATTAAATATTAATAAATCTTAATTATTTCTTTTCTACTTTTTGAACAGAAAGTAAATATAAATTTTAATATTGCCTTTAATAACTCCAACGAATTATTTTTTATACTTCTTCTTGTGAGTATATATACCCTACTGTGTAGAAAAATGGTTTCGAATATGAGTAATCCAGGAAGAAAAGATAGTATCTGATTTTACCTATTGGGCAGTAGAAGGAGAACAATTAAATATGTCTAGAAGTAACTAAGAAATTGAATTGAGATCCTGACTCATTAAAAAGAACTTCAGCAATATTCATGAGAATTGATAAACTTCGCTAGCTCTTAGAGTACTTACTCTGTGGCAGCCACTCTTCCAAACACAAGATATGTATTAGCTCAGTTAATCCTCCTATTTAAGATATGCATAATTTATTTAATTCTCTACACAACTAAGGGAGTAGGGAGATACTACAGATGAGGAAGCCATAGCGTAAGGTGTTGAGAAAATGCCTGAGTCCAGAGCTCCTGCTGGTAACACAACATTTGGATGCTTCTGGAACATTCATGGAGAGATAGAAAGCAATCATAGTAAACTAAACTAAATTTGTACAGATTTTTTCCTTATTTGAGGAAAAACTTATAAAAATATCATAACAGACCAAAAAAAAAAAAAAACTTTAATGGCGACTATTTATGAAGAGAGGTTAATGACTGGGGAATGGGAAGGGTTAGCATTTAACTTATTTATTACTTTCTGTTCAGTTTGATATTTTTAACTGAGGGGCCATATTCTCTTAATGATGAGAACATAAATTTGAGAGAAACAAATAAAATTAACCTCTAATGAAATATTTACTATAAATTTTTTGTTATTTAATATAGTTTTGGAAGTGGTAGGTAGTGCAATAAGATATTCAAAACAACAAAAGTAACAATATTTAGGCAAATTTTCCTTATTTGGTGGTTAAAACAATGGTTTACCTTGAATGAAACAAAAAATTAGAATTTAAAATTCACTAGCATAACTAATTAGAAATATTTTTTCTAAATAATTATCTTTCCTATATGTTGATGACAATCAGTTAAAAATTGTGAAGGAAGACTTTCAAATAGCCAAAAAAAAAAAAAATTAGAAGCGTGAGAACAATTATGAATACACTTAGCAAGAAATTTGTGGGAAGTTTCGAAAAACAGAAACGACTTAGCTAGGGCCATACAACAAAGTTTAAAATATGGAAGACTACCCAAGCCTAGGTTTTGACACTATTGAAATCAGTCTACATTTACTATCATGAATTTCGTACTTATTTTCCTGATGTTTTGTTTTCTGCTCTTCCATTGTTTCCTATTGTGTGCCTTTTTATGAATGTACATATTCAATTGCTTCTATTTGGTAAAGTTTTATCGTTTTTATGCAAGACCTACTGACAGATGGTTTATAAGGATATTCATTTCACTGAATTATATTTTTCAAGGCACCTAAGATATATGGTTATACTTGATTATATAATACATAATGATACATAGTATCATTACCACATTGTTAGAAACATTTTTTTGAAAAAAATAGTGATTTGACAAACTGACTGAAAAATCCTTGATGTTTTATAAATGAGACAAATGAGAGAAGGACACTCACATGAGTAAAACACAAAAAAGCACTCCTATCACTCAGAAAATGCTGCCTATTTTATAGATGACTATTAGAAATACACTTATAATAACATATAACTTAGAAATGCACCTAGCTTAACTGATCAAATGGAGCCCCAGAACTGGGAGGAGGGGTAGAACATCTGAACAAGTACAAAAAGATATCTAAAAAGGGTAAGAATTTCAGGTAAACTTGTAACTGTATAAAGCAGCAAATGGGTACTAGCTGTTTAAACGTTTATTAAAAGAGACCATAACTACAGAGCCCTCGAGTTAAACCTGGGTTTATCCCAGGCACCAATGCTCTATTCTATCTGCCCATGAATTCTCTGCTTTGTAAGCATCCTTTAAGGTTAAAAGGGCTTAACAACTATTCCTGGTTGTTAAGGGCTTACATTCTAGTGTTCTGGGGACCAAGATTAGACCCCAATTCCTTTACCTCTGTTCTTTTATCCTAAAGGTCTCTGCTCCTCAAGAAGCAGCAGCCATCTTAGAGGCTTTCTCAGATAGGACTAATATTGTAGGTGTGAGCAGTGGGAAGAAACTCTAAGAACATCTTGATTTTGCAAAATGATGGAATCTTACATTGCAGAGTGAGCTTGAGGATATAGTTTAAATCTATTATTTTAAATTATAAGTCCCTGGAAGGTTTATGGGACATACCTAAGTTGATGTGGGTGATTAATAACAGATTTCCTCTAATGACTGAGTTATCAGATTTCACTGGACACTACTAACCTTTTCCCCTCTAAACAGCAAATAAATTGCCTTTTGACTCCATTGCTATATCTATTATTCTCCACTCTTCTTTTCTCCTTCCTCACAGTATTTCACACTGTTTTCTTTAAGACAGCAATTTTTACAGCATGGCGCCCATTTTAGAAGGCCTGTGAGGTCAAAACTACTTTCCCAATAACACCAAGATGTCTTTTTCCACTCAATCTTTCGTGAGTATGCAGGGAGTTATCCAGAGGCTGCACAGTGTGAGATATTGAAACAAAGTTAATGCAGAAGCAGATATTAGAATCCAGAGAATCTAGAAACTTGACATCGAAGAAATTTACAAATACGTAAAACACTGTCACTCTTTTCACGGTTATTGTTTTGGAACATATAGACATTTTTCACTAATATAGCTTATTTTTGTTAGTGTATAATGAATTATACTGTTATTTTAAAATAAATTTCAATGTAAATAACTTTTAAAAAGTCTCGGTTTTAATTCCTTATGTGGTAAATATCAATATACGTAACTTGGAGTTCTCAATAAATTTAACAAATATAAATATAAAAGTCTCTCATACATGCATGAGAGATAATAAATGCTCAAAATGAAACTTTGGATGATGGTGGTAGTAGGGGTTATAAAGGAGATACAGTGATAGTAATAGTACCCGTTATTGTTTTGTTTTTAATTGAGATATAACATACATAACTTAAAGCACACACATCTTGGATCCAGAGCTCAAAGACTTTTTACATGTATATATTTACCCACCTTATCGCCCAGATTAAGGAATGTTTTTGTTTTCATGGTTTTTAAAATTGTAACGTTTTGCAAAAGTATCAAAATCCAGAGATTCATTGTAAAATAAATTGCAGTGTTCAGTTTGGAAAATTAATGCAATAAAAATGTTAAAAAATGAATTATTCAATTCTTTCAGATTTTGATTCAAAAGTTAGTTTCATATTAAAAGTTAGTGTAGGTCCTGGCCAGCCTTTGTAATGTTTTAATTCTCACTCATATTTTCTATCACCCTTACCTTAATTTAATTGTTTTTCTCCTTCTGCACTTAAACTATCTAACATATTATGTAATTGATTTATCTGTCATGTTCATCGTGTATCTTCTCCACCAGAATGAATTCAAGTTGGATGAGGACAGAGTGGTTTATTTATGCTTTTATGCTCAGTACCTAGAAGATGATGTGACATTGTAATTGCCCATTAAATACTTGCTAATTAAATTTTGAAAGAATGGTAGGTTTTAAAACATGAATAATGCAACTGTGAAATTATAACCATATTAAAATGGTAAGTTTAGAAATATGAATGATGTTGAAAAATAAAAGAAGTAAATGCAATGATTGTTTGGCAGTTTTCTTTCTTTTTATATATTTATTTGTTCTAGAGTTTTTAATGTTATTTATTCAGTAAATTAAAATCAGGGGAAAGCAATAATAAAAATTTGAGAGGGAAGGCACACAATGATTTATCCCAATTGCTATATGACATTAGAATGACTGGTGATAAACACCAGTTTCATAATTAAACTGTATGATTTGTCAGGTTCCAACAGTATGATAATATCTAATCTCTAATATATTTCAACCGACCTTTTGGAATTCTTTTTCCAAAGTAAATATACAATGTAAAGATTCACAAGTAAATTTACAATGACAAAAACTTCCCAATTTATGCCCAGTACAAATAGAATTTTTGCTGAATTCTCTTATAAGCTACGTAAAAGTACAAAATGTACTATGTCAGGAATTTTAATAAATAAATACAGAGATCAGGTAGATAAATTAGTAAAATAGAACTGCTCTAAGATGATGAATGATGACTCATATGAGGCTTTCATATACAATGAGAATCTATTCAACAATACTGAATGAAGAAAATCATGGCGAGCAAGAACACATGAGATTTACTTCAAAGGGACAGATGCTATTGTAAAACTCCACCTACTCATTTTCATGTGAGGATGCAGACCCATAGCCATCTTCTCCTACAGTTCCCCTCATCCCTGCCATAGATGACAAAAACCTATACATTGATGTGAAATTTTCAAATTTTGAAATTTTAATATTTAATTTAAATGTAAAGTCATATGTGGTTAACAACTTATAGAGGGAAGAAAAAGCTGAAATGTGGTCAAGGCTACCAGTTTTGACTTTTGGTACCTTTTTTATCAGTGTTTACTCACTAAACTAGGTATATATTAAATATCAGGTGAGCATGGGCTCAAAACACAGAGCACACACCATTCTCTACAGTTGTATTAAGTTATTCGATAATGTACTAACAGACTTCAATTACAATTTTAGGGGAGACTTGTTTTTCCTTTGCTTTTAATTGCTCTTCACTTGAATAGAGCTCCCAAAATGTTAATTTTTATTGCCTCCCGCATCTTTGTCAAGCAGTGAATAATAATAC
>NW_011888818.1:3362856-3365387 GCF_000151845.1 Pteropus vampyrus
GAAGGTATGCTGTATTATACAAAAAGACCACGGTTCCTTAGACATATTTTCTACAGTCTACAGCAGATGTGCCAGAAATGAAATAGCTCACATAATTTCAAGCAGAGATTTTACATACTTGAGCTTATATAAATATTGGGAAATCCTAGGATTTCTGGCCTAATCTTGCAACCATGTGGTATCAGAATGCTCACAAAAATCAAAGAACTACTTAAGAGGTCATAGGTTAGTAATCTGAGACAATTTTAATTTACTAACATATTAAATATATCTAATTAAAGAATACATTTTTTCTCATCCTTATCATAGATTAATCAATTGGATGGTTAATGAAAAAAATAAATTAAATGCATGTTGATTTTTTGAGGGTATGAACTGCTTATTATAATTTTGCAACTTTTCTTCAAAATTATTTGATGTGAGGAGACATAAAATAGGTGTATAGTTGAAAGCATAATATTTAATTTACTTACATTTATTTCTATACTATATGCTATAGAAACAAAGTATTTTATTGATATAAATATTTTGTAGACAACCAATTTTTTTTTTCCTTTTCAAAAAATTAGTTAATTAATTTTTCTATGGTGACATTGGTTAATGAAATCTGGTAAGTTTCAGTTGTACACTTTAACACTAAGGCATATATATATATGTACATTGTGTGTTTAACTCCCTATAGTTAGATTTCTTTCTGTCACCACATATTTGACTCCTTTTACCCCATCTACCTCCCCCCACCCTCTGGTAACCACTAGTCTATTGTCCATGTCCATGAGTTTCTGTTTGTTTGTCCTGTTCATTTGTTGCCTTTAGATTTATATCCCACATGTAAGTGACATCATGTGATTTTCAACTTTTTCTGCCTGACTTATTTCACTTAGTATGATTATTTCAAGGTTCATCCATGTTGTTACAAATGGCAATATTTCATCTCTTATGGCTCAGTAATATTTCATTGTATATATGTACCACAGTTTCTTTATCCAATCATCTGTCATAGGACACCAATTGCTTCCATGTCCTGACCACTGTGCATAATGCTGCCCAATATTTTTCTTAATCAGTGAAAACCTATAAAAATATGTGTATAATAATTAACAAAATAAATTAATTCCACCATGTGTAGCATTTGTCTAAAACCCTAAAATATATAACTTTATAAAACACATTAACTTTTATATTTAAATTATTAATTAAAAATTTAACTTCAGATGCTATTCAAGTAAATATGTTTGATTAGTTTTTTTAAAAAATTATTTATCAATAAATTAATTTATTTCTGAATGGAACAGTATAAAAATGGTGCAATGTAACTCATTTTCTACTTTATAAATGTTTGAACCGGGTTTGCAGTAAAGTATTTCAGGAGATAAAAAAGTATATTATTTTCTGGAAAGAAAAAAATGTATAAACAAACAACTGAGATAGTACAGAAAGCGGCATTTGGTCTTTGGGGCTTTTATTGTACAATGGGTGTCATGCTTGGAGACTAGGGTTTAGACCACTGTAAAAATGTGGTAGGATATTTCCACTTTTTAAATCATGCAACACTTCAGCTATCAAGAAAATTACGTATTTAAAAAAATAATTGTACTACATGTCTCCCTGTAACTATTGTAGAGCAATATCTTTTCTTGAAGATAACTTTTTTGATGACTTTAATATTTTTTCAATATGTATTTTTTATTATTTTTAAACAAATGAACATATTATCATATGGTATTTTATGAAGAAAAGCAAATAATAATTTAAGTCAATCAATATAATAACAAAATATAATTCATAATTTTTTAGTATTGAATAAAATGATCCTATGTAAAGTGCTTGACTTGTCTCTCTCAGTTTATATAGGACACAAAAGTTATTATCCCTCTCTTGCTTGAATTTGATAGGTTTACTGTTAAGAAATCAATTACTGGAAGTTCCTGAGAGTCAGGGAGCAACTTTGGAAGCTAATTTGGTTGGTCCTCTCACAGCCCAGAGCTCTACAGCAGTCAATGATACAATCACAGACACTAGACCAACGAGCTAGGCAGCTCCTATTTGAGGCAAAGAAAAATAAGCTGCCACAAATGCCTCACAACTTTATTATTGCAATTGATCACATTTATGAAGACCTCATAAAATTGCAAACAGTTATAAAAAAAAAAAAGCAGTTAGAACAATGCAAAGTGGTCTATCATCACCTCTTGATGACAACTTTATTAGTGCTATAGACCAGTATTGTACAGGGGAATCTAATAGCTATAAGTTATTTTGATGTGAAGCAGCACAGCAGGCTGGAGTATTACTGTATAAATTTTTTTTTTATGAGACACAATAATTATATCAAACTGTTACCAAAATGTCTGGGACTACAGAATCTATTAAGATACCACAACAGAGACGTCTCCTTTATGTTCATTGGGAATAGCGATCAGCATTACTATATGGGTAGAGAGATGGGCTGTGCAACTCATCCTTGGATGAGTTACAAGTTACTGTCTCAGATGACTGGCAAAGATGAACTTTAATAACATGCGTTCTCA
>NW_011888818.1:3365437-3375229 GCF_000151845.1 Pteropus vampyrus
CTCTACAGTTGTATTAAGTTATTCGATAATGTACTAACAGACTTCAATTACAATTTTAGGGGAGACTTGTTTTTGCTTTGCTTTTAATTGCTCTTCACTTGAATAGAGCTCCCAAAATGTTAATTTTTATTGCCTCCCGCATCTTTGTCAAGCAGTGAATAATAATACATTTGCTCTTGCAAAAAATTCTTTCAAAATAAAATGAAGGAAACTACCATTCTAATTTTTTTACTGACGTGCAAATTTCATGTCACATTTTAAAAATTAGTGTATACTTATAATTTTGAATCACTTTAATTCCATTTTACTTTTCTCTCTCTTTACGGACTATCAAGAAAAAAGTAGCCATATACCTTATACATACATGTAAATTTTACTTGAAAACACATATTGCCATCCTCATATCTGATTCTTTCTCTTTTAATAATAGAGCCAATTTCCTATCATCTTAATCATTTTCACTGCTTCTTCCTGGATAGTCTCCAAATTATCTGCATTCTTGAACTTGTAGAGCTTATGAAGGAGCATAATCTATAGAGATCATTAAAGCAAGATTTAAGTATTACTAAGTTGTCTTTTGACAGTGATTGTGAAAGTCTGTATTTCATAAAATGATGTAAAATGCAGTAATTTTTTACTATTCTACACTTGCCCTTTACCTTTAGAGTGACTATTTTATTTAACTAATTTGATAATTTGGAATAGCAGGACTACAGGATATAGAATACGTGAGATGAAAATGATGAGCAAAGAGAAACGATTAAGGGATGTGTTGGGAGATCTCTTTGTCTCTAATAATCAGAGAATCAATGAAACAGAAGAAATCATCTCCAGCCACATGTTGTTGCTTTATCCTTGCTTCAACATTTTTTATGTGTAATTAATCAGACATTTACTATGCTTCTTCAGTGATGGAAAACTTATTGTCTCTCAAAACACTCCACTCCTCCTTACTTAAATGTAAGGATCAGAATGCTTCTTCCTAATTTGTGCCCTAATCTTTCTTCTTGCAAGTAGCACCCAGTGAGTAAGGAGCAGAGTTATGATTTGAAACCAGGGTTTTACTCTAGAACTCAGTGTTCTTTACCACTGAAGGTATGCTGTATTATACAAAAAGACCACGGTTCCTTAGACATATTTTCTACAGTCTACAGCAGATGTGCCAGAAATGAAATAGCTCACATAATTTCAAGCAGAGATTTTACATACTTGAGCTTATATAAATATTGGGAAATCCTAGGATTTCTGGCCTAATCTTGCAACCATGTGGTATCAGAATGCTCACAAAAATCAAAGAACTACTTAAGAGGTCATAGGTTAGTAATCTGAGACAATTTTAATTTACTAACATATTAAATATATCTAATTAAAGAATACATTTTTTCTCATCCTTATCATAGATTAATCAATTGGATGGTTAATGAAAAAAATAAATTAAATGCATGTTGATTTTTTGAGGGTATGAACTGCTTATTATAATTTTGCAACTTTTCTTCAAAATTATTTGATGTGAGGAGACATAAAATAGGTGTATAGTTGAAAGCATAATATTTAATTTACTTACATTTATTTCTATACTATATGCTATAGAAACAAAGTATTTTATTGATATAAATATTTTGTAGACAACCAATTTTTTTTTTCCTTTTCAAAAAATTAGTTAATTAATTTTTCTATGGTGACATTGGTTAATGAAATCTGGTAAGTTTCAGTTGTACACTTTAACACTAAGGCATATATATATATGTACATTGTGTGTTTAACTCCCTATAGTTAGATTTCTTTCTGTCACCACATATTTGACTCCTTTTACCCCATCTACCTCCCCCCACCCTCTGGTAACCACTAGTCTATTGTCCATGTCCATGAGTTTCTGTTTGTTTGTCCTGTTCATTTGTTGCCTTTAGATTTATATCCCACATGTAAGTGACATCATGTGATTTTCAACTTTTTCTGCCTGACTTATTTCACTTAGTATGATTATTTCAAGGTTCATCCATGTTGTTACAAATGGCAATATTTCATCTCTTATGGCTCAGTAATATTTCATTGTATATATGTACCACAGTTTCTTTATCCAATCATCTGTCATAGGACACCAATTGCTTCCGTGTCCTGACCACTGTGCATAATGCTGCCCAATATTTTTCTTAATCAGTGAAAACCTATAAAAATATGTGTATAATAATTAACAAAATAAATTAATTCCACCATGTGTAGCATTTGTCTAAAACCCTAAAATATATAACTTTATAAAACACATTAACTTTTATATTTAAATTATTAATTAAAAATTTAACTTCAGATGCTATTCAAGTAAATATGTTTGATTAGTTTTTTTAAAAAATTATTTATCAATAAATTAATTTATTTCTGAATGGAACAGTATAAAAATGGTGCAATGTAACTCATTTTCTACTTTATAAATGTTTGAACCGGGTTTGCAGTAAAGTATTTCAGGAGATAAAAAAGTATATTATTTTCTGGAAAGAAAAAAATGTATAAACAAACAACTGAGATAGTACAGAAAGCGGCATTTGGTCTTTGGGGCTTTTATTGTACAATGGGTGTCATGCTTGGAGACTAGGGTTTAGACCACTGTAAAAATGTGGTAGGATATTTCCACTTTTTAAATCATGCAACACTTCAGCTATCAAGAAAATTACGTATTTAAAAAAATAATTGTACTACATGTCTCCCTGTAACTATTGTAGAGCAATATCTTTTCTTGAAGATAACTTTTTTGATGACTTTAATATTTTTTCAATATGTATTTTTTATTATTTTTAAACAAATGAACATATTATCATATGGTATTTTATGAAGAAAAGCAAATAATAATTTAAGTCAATCAATATAATAACAAAATATAATTCATAATTTTTTAGTATTGAATAAAATGATCCTATGTAAAGTGCTTGACTTGTCTCTCTCAGTTTATATAGGACACAAAAGTTATTATCCCTCTCTTGCTTGAATTTGATAGGTTTACTGTTAAGAAATCAATTACTGGAAGTTCCTGAGAGTCAGGGAGCAACTTTGGAAGCTAATTTGGTTGGTCCTCTCACAGCCCAGAGCTCTACAGCAGTCAATGATACAATCACAGACACTAGACCAACGAGCTAGGCAGCTCCTATTTGAGGCAAAGAAAAATAAGCTGCCACAAATGCCTCACAACTTTATTATTGCAATTGATCACATTTATGAAGACCTCATAAAATTGCAAACAGTTATAAAAAAAAAAAAGCAGTTAGAACAATGCAAAGTGGTCTATCATCACCTCTTGATGACAACTTTATTAGTGCTATAGACCGGTATTGTACAGGGGAATCTAATAGCTATAAGTTATTTTGATGTGAAGCAGCACAGCAGGCTGGAGTATTACTGTATAAATTTTTTTTTTATGAGACACAATAATTATATCAAACTGTTACCAAAATGTCTGGGACTACAGAATCTATTAAGATACCACAACAGAGACGTCTCCTTTATGTTCATTGGGAATAGCGATCAGCATTACTATATGGGTAGAGAGATGGGCTGTGCAACTCATCCTTGGATGAGTTACAAGTTACTGTCTCAGATGACTGGCAAAGATGAACTTTAATAACATGCGTTCTCACGCTTAACAGGGCATGAAACTTAAGGAGTTTTAGCCATGGAAGAGAGTTGGCATTCTGAGGTATGAGAGGCAGGAGGAAAGGGTTTAAAATCACCTGTGGACTATCATCTCTTTATTCTTTAACATTTATAGTTTCTTTTCTTATTATTAAAGTGGATAAAAAGCAAAAAAAAAAAAAAAAACAACAATATAATAAATTTCTTTAGAAATTTTAACAAATCTTTTTTATCAGTCTTCAGGTTAAATGGATAATTAGAATGTCACAATGTGAGTTTCAAACATGTCTCTCCTTTACATCTATGTCCAGGACTTATTTTAGGAATTATCAAATTTCTGAGATTGTCTTGAATTTAATTTGAGTCTCTTCAGAACTCTAGCATCTTCTCCTAATCCTGGAGTCATTTACATTTTTATTACTCACTCAAAGATATGTATTAAATGCTTACTATGTATCAAGCATTGTTCTGGGTAGAATGGGAACTAGATTAGAATTTATTCCAGGAAAATATGGTCACAGGTTGATATGCATTACAGGTTTCCGAGAAAATATTCTGATCTTCTGAATAGACCTAGCCACGGTGTAAAGAAAGCAATGTGGTGACTTTTGTACCGCTGTCGTGGAAGCCATCCATGCAAGCCTGAGGATTCTAATTATGGAACTGCTTGTCCACAAAAGTGAAGCTGTTTTTCAGGGACCTCTTTCTCTCATTTTGAGGGAATATTTATTATTCCTTATTTTTATCCCACTAAATTTGCCACCATCAAATATGCCTCTCTGAGATTTGGGCTATTTTAAGAAACAAAAGACCCAGAGTAAACCTTTGACCTTCCTCTTAACGCCTAAAATAACTTAGAGGATCTACTCCAGTAGGGTAGATATACTAAGAGATGACTACAGTTTAGTATGAACTAGTGTGAGATAGACAGGGAGGAATCTAGCAAGGCCCTTTGATTAAAGTCCATTCTGTGTCCTATTGTTAAAAATGGCCAGGATAACATTTATTTACCAAACATTTACTTTTTTATCTCCATGTAAATTAACTTCCTCTCTTTCAAAGTCTCACCTGCACCCCCACCCCCACCCCCACCCCCCACACACACACACACACACACACACACACACACACACACACACACACACACCTTCTCCTTAGCTTCAAAGGGGCGTATAAGCCTCTACTGTCCGGTGTGTCCTTGGGCACATTGTATACATGTCTACATGTATACAGTAATAAATTTTGGACAACTTATTAGGGAAAAAGAAGATCTGAATAACAAAGCAAATTTATGGTTCTATTTAAGGCGAGAAGCAGGAATATAGAGAAATCTATTTAAATAATTCCCTTCTTTTGCTCACTTTTAACACTGAAGAAGATGATTTTTGTTTGATTGTTTGGATTTCTGAGGTAAGGAATCACTCTCCGTTTTTGAGAAAACAATATATACTTTAAATGTTCAACCATTTCCTCTGAGACCAAAACCTGGGGATTTGTGCAGGTGGGAAACAAGATATTGGTTAATTCCATTACTCCAGAGCTCAGCTCCTCTTACTCTCTGGAGCCCAAGCATCAGTTAAGATCCTTTGCTTGTTCAAATTGGATAAGAAAAAGTATGGTCCCTAATTTTTTTCCACAACTTTCATCACTTGGGCTTTTTGAAATTTTAAAGCAGGAAGTGATGTTCTTGAAAATGAATATTTAGAAAATGCTGGACACGAGTAGAGGGACAAGATCTAGAGTGGACGTCAAGGAATCACTTACAGAGCAATATCCACAATAGGGCTTCCTAAAGGATCTAGAGAACTCCTAGAACTATTGACTTCTAGAACATAATATCATAGCCATTGCTGCCACTGCTTTTCTCACTGCTACCACCAATGCCATTAAAAATCGACTTTCTACTTCCACGAAGTTAGTGACTGGAATGCTGCTGCAGAAATGCCCAGTGTATCCACAACTCTGCTTTTCAAGAGCTGTAGCCAAAGTAGCTATTGGTTTAAGGTAATCACAGAAAATTTCTGCTTTTTTAAAATTAAAATTTAATTTTATTGTAAATATTTCAAACAAACAGAAAATACAATAACAAAGCCTATGCTGCTTCTCATACTTCATTGTTTCATCCTGGATTCTATATAATTTACATATGTAATTCAGAATTTGAACTTGATTGCTTTTTCAAAATCAATTTGATGGTCTTATTCCATTACATTCTGGTCTCTCTTGCTGTTGAAAGCCTGTGATCATTTTATTCATTTTTAGATAAAATTTCTTGACTTTTTTTGTCACTTTTAAGATTTTTCAATCTCATTTGGATACCAGATATTCGTGATGTAACTTCTCAAATGTTTTGGTTTCATTTTTGTTGCTCAAAAAATAGTGCATATAGAATTTGAGGATTAATATTTATAAACAATTCTGGAAAAATTTTCAACAATTGTGTCTTTTAAAGTTGCCTATCCCATTCTTTCTTATTATGCCATTGTATCCACCGTGTCCAATAATCTGTTGTCAATTTTTATATTACGATTCCGTTTTTTTCAGTGACTACATGACTATATTTTTCTTTTCTAAACACATTATTGATTTCTTTTTAAAATCTTTCCATTGTTTTTCTCTGCATGTGGTTATTTTTTTTTTAAAGCATATCAACTAGCTTTCAAAGTTTTAAAAATGTTTTCACATTCTTATCTCATGCTTTTTAGCATTGCTACTTTATTTTTTGAAGATCTTAGAGCTCTGATCCTGTAGTTTCGTTATGCCTGCTTCTCAATCATGCAAATTATTCTCTCATATATTTCTGATTTTTTACTGTGATCTCCTGTCTTGGTGAGTATTAGGGGAGTCTAGAATCCTTGCCGGACTGAGTTCCTGAAGCAAACGTATTCATTAATGTTTGCTTCTTAAAAAGTACTCTGGTATTATCACCTACTTATAACTAGTCATTGTGTTAATTTCTCATCGTTAAGGTTCTAGATTTATGTGGGTATTGTAAAATCATTCTTAAACCTGATGGATGTACAAGCTGTGGAATTATATATTTTAGGAGAAAATTTCTTTTTCCCAGTGAGAGTCTCTTCAGTTACTGTTTTTTTGCTTGTAATTTATATTTCTTAAGATATTAGTTATATTTTTAAACATTTTATTATGTATTTTTTTAATATTGTTCATATGACCTTAGTTTTCTATCATGCTAGGTTTCATTTTGAGACAGCTCATAACCTCAACCTCAATATCTGGTTCTAGTGTGGAATATCTTTGACCTTACCCCTTTAAATTTTACTCAAGTAAATAACAGAGAGCCAGAACTACCTAATGAATTGCCTATTCTTTTTTTAAAAAGGAATGTTTTAACTAATTGAATGTTTTGAACTTTTTCCATAGACCTAATTTGGCTCGGTATTACCAACATTTAAAATAATCTCTCCTTTAAAAAGCTGAAGCACAAGTTGGAGTGGGCATAATTTATGACGAAACCAGCAAACATTCTTCTGTGCAGGTGAGACTCTAATTACAGCTTGGCTAACAACAGATGGCATTATTTTAACACAGAGAAATGCTGAGAGAGACACTGGTTCTCTCTCAAGTGTAGTGACAGTCTGAGATTCTTGGCTTAAATGAGATCCTGGTGATTAGAATTCATAAACCTGGACAGAGAGAGACTCATTTACTGCCAAGTTCATGAAACACCTTTAATTACAGTCACATTGCTAAAGGTTAAATAAGCCCCAGGAAAGTAAAAACAAAAAGAGTAAGACAAATATTTTATATTTAAAAATCTGTTTAATCATCATCACCTTTTGTCTCAACAGTGGGAAAATCCTGGGGTTGGGGGGCGGGGGAGGAAACAGAAGTAATAGAGCATAAAAGTTGAGAAAAAATAAAAATAGATTTTAAATACATTTCATTCTTTTAATAAGTGTTATTGGCTCTATCTTTAAAATGTGCCCAGAATCTGGCCTAGTCTTAATTCTCATTTCTTCCACTGATTCGATCCAAGACATGGCCTTTCTTACCATTACCATTGCAACAGTCTCTTACTTGTCTCATCGAAAGTGCTATTCTCTAGATTCTATTTTCAACATACAATTCTTTTTCCCTTAAATTTTCAAACATGCACAAACTAGAGAGTAGAAAATAATCATAATCAATTGTCATGTATCCATCACCAGACTTCAATAAATATCAACATTTTGCCAACCTTGTTTCATCGACCTCATTGTTTCTCATTTTCCAGTCCTCCAGTAATTCCTTTAAACATGAAGCCAGATCAAGTTCTTCTCATGCTCACAACATTCCCAAGGCTTTCAAACTCAGAGAAAGTAGGAGAAGCCCTAACTCTTTCAATGGCCCACATTTCTTATGTAATCTTCCATCGCTGTCTCCTCCACCATCTCACAACTGTCCTCCTCACTCTTTTCCAGACACTGGCCCCTATGTTGCTGAAACAGTCCTTAGTCTGCTCCTGCATTAGAAATTTGCACTTGTCTCTCACTCTGCCTAAAACCTCTTTCTCTCACTTCCTCCCTCTATATAAACAAATACCTCTCTCAGCACTTTCAAGCTTTTGTTCAAATGTTACCTTTAAGTGAGGAATTTTCTAGACATTCTGTTTAAAATTGCAATCCAGCTCAAGCTACCTGCCAGCACTCCACCTATCCCCCTTGTCTGCTTTATTTTTCATCATAGCACTATTTTGTTTACTAATGAAGCCTATGCACATAAATACCTGATATCCGATATTTACATGGTACCCCGTAAGTACTTTTTGAAAATTAATATTGATTATATATTGCAAGTTTTGAGTGAAGTTGAAATGCTAAGCATGTTATAATCATTGACATAACATGTTACTTTTATATATATTTACAACTCGTTACACATGTGACCATGTTGCAACCTAAGAGGTTTAAGTGAAACCTTCCATGTTCCTCTCAGTGCCCGCTGTTGACAGCGCTATAGATGCCCTGCAAGAAAGACTTCTTAAGAGTGTGGTATTTTGTTCCAGTTATTATTGCCAAGATCTGTAGTAGGCAGGAAGTCTGATGTCATGGTAATATTTAAAATCCAGCTCCTTGGGGAGAAAATAAAAGACTGATAAGTAGCATTGCTAATTTTAGTTTCAAAAGTATTTATGCATACTGCAATTACGGCCAGTGTTTAGCTGCCAACATGAAGTCCCAAAACACGAATTTAGGAAGCGATGTACGGTAGTACACTGTTTTAGAAATTTTCCATCATATGTATATAATAGATTAAAAGAACCTCAAGAATCTAGATGAGTCAGCAAATAATGGGTTGTGAGCCAAATCTGCCTTATCACTTATTTTTGTAAGTAAAGTTTGTTGAACAGTGCCACATCCATTCATTCCCGTATCATCTGTAACTGTTTACATTCTATGAAAGTAGAATTGAGTATTTGTGACAGATTGTATAGGCCACAAAACCCAAAATATTTATTATCTGGCCCTTTACAAAAAAAATTTGCTAACCACTGGCCTATATTACAGTAATTAGATACTGGTGGATTTGATTATCTTTGTTTTTAACACAGTCATTTAATATTTTTGGACTCTATTAGGGAATTTAGCAATGAATAAAACAGGTAGAAGCTAAAGATGTGGCATTTAGACTGAGACTGACTGATGAGAGGAAGGAGACACAAGAAAATGTGGGAATAGAGTAGTTAGATCAAAAGTAATGGCAAGTACAAAGGGCCTGAGAAGGGAAACAGTTAGATAGGAACCAGTTAAATGTATTCGAATGACAGAAGGAAAGCCATGATAACTGTAGTATGATGTGATAAGTAGATCAAGAAAAGAAAGAGATGAAGCCTGAAGATTAAGTGGGGCCCTTGCAGGTAATGAGTTTCAAATTTTTCTTAGTATAATTAAAGACTGCTGAAAAGGTTTTAAACTGAGTTATAACCTAATCTAATTTGCATTTTCTTGGCTCTGTGGAAAGAGGCTGTGCAAGACAAGAATGATGTCAAGAGGACTCCTTAAGACGCTGTTGACAAGATAAGAGTGACTTAGAGTAAAGCTAAAGCTGTAAGTTAAATAGGAAAGAAATGCAGGATACATTTAGATACACTTTAAAAGTCCATTAAAAATCATTTTTTTCATTGTTTGCCTTACAAATTTACTTAATGGTCACATTATTATAATTATTAAA
>NW_011888818.1:3375279-3382726 GCF_000151845.1 Pteropus vampyrus
TAATGAGTTTCAAATTTTTCTTAGTATAATTAAAGACTGCTGAAAAGGTTTTAAACTGAGTTATAACCTAATCTAATTTGCATTTTCTTGGCTCTGTGGAAAGAGGCTGTGCAAGACAAGAATGATGTCAAGAGGTCTCCTTAAGACGCTGTTGACAAGATAAGAGTGACTTAGAGTAAAGCTAAAGCTGTAAGTTAAATAGGAAAGAAATGCAGGATACATTTAGATACACTTTAAAAGTCCATTAAAAATCATTTTTTTCATTGTTTGCCTTACAAATTTACTTAATGGTCACATTATTATAATTATTAAACAATACCTTATTTATATTCACTTCTCCAAATGCTCCACAGGTGCACAGAGCAGACTAACCTGCATGGTTAAAATTAGGTCTTGTCATTGCTTTCCATTCATGTCAGTCCAACCTCATCTGGCCCTGCTTATACAATTGGCAAATTCTTCCTCCACAGTGTCCCTTCACAGACCAATTCTAGGCAAAACCTAACAATTGTTTGCATGGAATTGTTTGTGTGGCATACAAATACGTAACAGAGATTACATTCCAGAGGAAAATCCCCAGCTGGCCTTTTGAGCTACAGAAAAGAACAGAGGAAAAGAAAATGCTTCCTTTATTTATATATGTTGATATAATTGTAAAGCTAATTTTTTGAGAGAAATCTAATTTGTTGAAGGGAAAATCATAAGGTGAGTATTTAGCATACACATTTACCTTTCCCCTGTAAAGGATTCAGCTTATTATGATTCTTGTTTTGTGACCTTTTTTCAGGGAACTATAGAGAAGAGAGAGAACTGCCTTGGTTACAGACTCTTTGTTATTTCTTTAACACCGTGGTGCAAGCACAGGATCCTTTATAAATACGCCCTAACCCAATCTACTGTTGCTGAACTGCAACAACACAAAACCTTTATGTGGGCAGTGAACACTTTGCTGTTATGAGGGGAGTGAATTTCAGTGGTTATTGTTCAGGGCCTCAGTTGCTCCTGTATCTTCTCTTGTGGGCTCTCGCTGATCAATGATTTACACCGATCAATGTCCTGACACAGTATTGATCAAGAGTCTAGTTCAGCATGGTTAAGCATTGGGGAGACCTGGGTTTGACTTCTACTTCTGGTGCTTTGCAGATGCTTAACCTTGCTCTGCTGCCATTTCCTTACATCCCGCTTCACAGATTCACCATACATACTAAAATAAATAAAGTTCACACTTTCAGGATAAGTAATATTTTTACATTTGTTTTTGGGTAAAATATATAGCAAAATCAGAGATTTCATAGATCCTTTATAGAAAATATGAACAGGCTAAATATCTTCACAAAAATAAGAAATATACATCATTCTGATATAAAAGGGAAGGAAAGAGCTAAAATAACATGTTTGGGGAGTGCGAAGGAAGAGTTTAGATTTCTCTGTAATAATATCTCTTTACTGTAATTCCCATTTCAACTCTATTCTCCATGTATCCTTCTTTTCCATTTTTTCTTTTTTTTTTTCCAACATAACCCACCAAAGGAAATTCCCTATGGCTTTACTTAGTAGTGAAGATACTGGATTCTTTTAGTCCTGTTCTGTCTAATCAGATAGCTATTAAATCACTGTGGCTACTGCAACAGGGGTCTGAATTTTTTAAAACAATTTTATTGAGGTATAATTGATATACAAAGAATTGCACATATTTAATGTGTAAAATTTACTGAGTTTGGACATATGTAAACTAAAGGTCTAAATTTTTAATTTTATTTAGTTACAAATATTTTAAACCTAACTTCAAAAACTGATATTCAATTCAGGAATTAGAAAACTTTAAGCTCAGAAAAACTTGGGTTATGTGAATCTTTTTAAACTGTAAATTAATAAAATCTAAATGTAGACCTTTCTTGGCTTTTCTTCGCTCTTTTTCATTCTTTTTTTTCTTATTGCTCCCGACTAAATAATTTCAAATGATCTGTTTTCAGGTTCACTGATTCTTTTTCTCATCTAAAATAGTCACAAAAACAGGGAGTAGAATGTTGATTGCCTGGGGCTGAAGAGAGGAGGAAGTGGGAAGATGCTGTTCAGTGGGTAGACATTTTCAGTTATGCAAAAGATAAATAAGTTCTGAGATCTGCCGTACATCCTTCTGCCTGTAGTTAACAATACTGTATTGTGCATTTAAATATTTGTAAAAAAGGTAGACTTCATGTTAAGTTCTTTTATTACAATAAAAAGAAATCTAAATGTAGATTAAGTATTTTAATTAAAATGTAATTAAATTGAGGTATTCTCTAAATATAATTCACACCAAATATTGAAGACTCGGTACAAAAATCAATGTAAAATCACTCATTAATAGCTTTTATGTATTTATTATTTTTGGAAATAACAAATTAGAGACTTTGGGATAAATCGAATATTAGTAAAATTAATTTCATCTGTTCTTTTTACTTTTTTCCTAATGTAGCTGTTAGAAAATTTAACATTATATTGTGGCTTGCATTATATTTCCATGACTCTAGCTCTTCCTAGAGAGGATAAGTAAGAAATTTTATACTTCATGTGTTTAAATGGGGTTGGGTTTTTATGCCCTCTGTAACTGAACTAAGAAAGTCAAGCTTCTAGTTCAAATTGGGACCAGAAGTTTTTCTCCATGTGTTTCATTGAATCAAACAGTCTTCAGATTTGAAGGTAGAAATTATCCAACTCATTCTCTTATCTAATAAAGAAATCTACAGCAATACCAACAATATTAACTCTACCTTTTTGCAACAAACCACCATGAGAAAAATGACAACCTCAAAATGCAGCTCATTCCATTTCGTATCGGTGCTATTTTTTGGAAATGTCTCATTTATAATAAAATATTTAACTTTTAGTCGTTGTTCCTTCAATAACTAAGAATTTATTTAATTGGTTTTTTTTTCATGTAACACCCCTTTAATATAACTCTTATCTTTCCCTATTCTAAATCATGTAATGATATTACACTATCCATTACAAACAGCATTTCATTCTGACTCTAAGCATGGAGACTTCTCCCCAGACAAAACTTACATGGGAATTTTGATCTTTTCCTCATGTAAACTTTTTGCAAAGCTTTTATCATCTGGAAAATTCCATTTCTGTGTATCATTTTTTTATAGGTAAATAAAAGCCTTCCTGACCATAAACTTTTATGGCTCTTTTCCTAAATGGTTAGTTTTATAATCATTGCTCTATTTTGTCTCTGAGACATACTGGTGATTTTCTCTGTCTGATCTTGTGGTCTTTAGCATGATCCCTATGATTCTTTTTTTGTCTTTTCCATTGATATTCCCCAAAATGTTCTTAAGCATGCTTCAATCATCTTGGCATAGCATTTTTCTTCTCTTTTTTCCTTTTAATATATATTTATTTTCTTTCTTTTCATCTTTCTCTTTATTTTTTCTTTCTCACTTCTTTCTATTTTCCTAGTATTAATTTTTGGTGCCCTTTAATAATTTTTAATATTTCATAATCATTATGGAAAATGATAAAATACAATCAAGAAAAAGAAATAAAGTATAAATAATCCTACAATATGGTTATAATCACTTTTAATATTTTAGATTATATGTACTAAAAATTGTAGATATCATTTGCGTGTACATTTTATTAAATTTTAGTGAGATTTTAATAACGTGATAACCAGCCTCATTTACTAATCAGAAGTAGCAAATAATTGTAAAAACTGGGAAATGTACACCTAAGTATTATTTACTGGTTGTAGAACATATTTAATCTAATACTCAAAATTTAGATAGCATTTTTTCTTGTTTATAAGTAACACTGTAATAAAAATTAATTTTTATATATTTTCTACATTTTTAAAATGCTTGCCTTAAGATGAATCTTCGAACATGAAATTGATGAGCAAGAGATTTAGGAATTCTTTAATTTTTTGATATTTACTCTAGAAAAGTCATATTGCTTTCTAATCCAACTTCCTGGTTCTCAAAGTACTCAGAACATGTAATATCATTCTTTTATATCTTTACAGAATTGGCAAATAATAAAGTTAGCTTGATATGATTGGTTATTAATCATATCAAACATTTTTGGTCAAATCTTTGTTGGTCATGTGAGTCTGTTTTTGGAATTGATTGTGGTATCACTACACATTTTAATTAGGGTGTTTATCTTCTTAACAGATTTTATTGATTAAACATTTGATTGTAAATATTTTTATTATTGGTAGTTCGAATCCAGATGCAGTTTGTTAATTTAATATTTTGTAATTGTTATAAAGTTTTACAATTTTACTTGGTCAAATCTTTCTTTTCTCTTTTTTATAAGTCCTAATGTTTATGAAAGTTTATTGAGACAACTGGTAAAAAAATTAGTATAGAGAGAGTGAAATTTAATATCCCAGATAAGAGAAAAAGGCAAAACAATGCAAATAGTGTCTATATTTTATTACACAAATAATCATCCCTTTCTTGATATCATCGCTTTAAATTAGAATAAGGAAAGATGTTTAATAAACATTATAAAAATATCTTATAATATTTTTATCTTCTCATACATTTATTAAAATCAGAGTTGCAGTCAAAGTTAATGTTTAACAATTTTTAAAAATTTATTTTTGTTCTTATAAAATTCATAATATATTTTTGTATAAACTATTATTTAAGGTCAACTAGTCTTTATTTGGATGAAATCTGCATAGGTAGTCAAAATCATATTCTATAAGCATTGATGCTTAGAAATTATTTGAGTTAATCAATATATTTCTACTGTAATCACAGGAACCAAATATTATTAGTTACACATAAATTTTGTTCTTGAAGATCACGTGCAAGAGATAAAATGTGAACAAAGTATAGAACTTAAAATTTCTCCTCTGGATTGCATATTTGTTTGCAATGCAAAAGAAATATTGTCCCTATAAAAATATGTTTGAACATCAACAACTAAATGGCTCCTGTTTAATGTTTTATAATCTAAAAGCCAATTGTGAAAGTTGAAATATTTCAAAAAGCCAAAGGTCAATATTTATGGAAATTTTATTTTAAAATTTGCAATTACTCTTGGATATAATACAATGAACTCTACTAGTTATTTTTTAGGTTCTCATGAAAATTACCAATAATCTCTTGTTACTTGTTCTTTCTGTTATTTAATATTTTAATTTTTATTACTTTCATTAGGTCATGTTTCTTGTCTTCATTATTAGAAGAACCATTGAATGGAAGTGAGAAATAGCATGATGAAATACAGGGTTAGAACAAAAAGCTTGTTTTATAAAATTTGCAGTGGAAGAGTTGTGTTAAAAAAGAATAGATAATAATGTTGAATTTTATTTAAAGGTAACAAAATTTAAGCCTTAGAAAGATATCCACTGTATCTAAGACTTTGGTCTCTGATCTCTCTGGGTCCACAAATGGTCACAACTTTGACAGTGTAATGAGAATAATCTTTAAAAATACAATTTATATTGTATGATACCTTCCCTTGCAAATTAAATACTCCAATAGTTTTTCATTTCCTTTAGTACAATGTTTGAACTCCTGAGCATTACATATAAGGATGTCTTTAATGTGCTCATCTCTCCAACTTTATTCATCAACACTTCTAAGTTATATTTTTTCTCCAGTTCCATCAGAACTATGTATAAATCTCTAATTGTGATATGTATCTGTCAATCCCAACATTTCCTCCCCACTTCTAGTCTGCCTTAAAAATTCATCTTTCAGACCAAGCTTAAGAAGGTCCTTATCTGTAAAGCATTCCCTGATATCCTCAGGCTCTAGCAGAGTTAATTACACTGTTTTTATTTTTTTTTCCTTCTTGCTTCCAACTTCTACCCTCCTCCCCTCTAATTACATTGCATTTGTTATTTTTTGGTTATATTTGTCTCTCATAATAGACTGTAAACTGTGAGAGCAGGAACCGTGACTTATTAATCTTTGTATCCACAACACTTACTACCTGGCGTGTAGTAAGCATCTACTAAATATTTGTTGAATGAATAAAAAAAAAAAATGAATGAATAAATAAATAAGAAAGTAACTGCTCTTAAAGACCTTGGGGAAACAAAGTGACTTTTGAAGTAATGTAAGTTTTATGAATAGCATACACAATTTGGTCTTCAATGTTCCTTTGCCACAAGATTTGATTTAATGCCAAGTGAGAAAAGTAGCTATGGTGGCTTATTTTATTGACTAAGCATTTTGTGGGCCAAAATGAAGCAGATGTGACCATTTAGGAGGGTATTTATCTTACAAAGGGCATTACAGTTATAGAGAAAAGGCTATGAAATCATTCTTTTCAAGGAATACAGAAGTGAATTGACGAGGAGTTTAATAAGTGGCAATTTTGTAGCTGGCTGTGTTCTCCAGTTTTTCTTTGTCACTAGAGAGGTTGCCAAACTCAGCTCTATCTCAGGATGAAATTAAATATAATTTGGTGAACTAAATTATTCAATATTCACAAATGCATAGAGACATTTATTATAGTTTTATCCCAAAATAAAATACTAGGTCACATGCATTCTAATCATGAATTAACAATTGTTTTTATTAGTTGTTCCAATAAAATGAAATTTATATAACCTTACATATTAAGCAACACTCTTTAAAGATAAGAAAGTGCTCCTTTTTTTTTTTTTACCTTTAACACTATCATCAATAAAAAATTTAGAGAAGCGAGAAGAGGTATATAAACAAAACTGTAAAGATAATATTGATATTATAAAACTAAGTGTTAATTTGTGGAGAAATAATACAGAAATCAAGGGACATAGGTAAAGAATAAGTAGCTTTTGAGTCTGTTCTCTTTCACTCTTTTTATCATTTTTAACTAGTATCTTAACTAATATTTCTAACTAGAATGAGTGAAGAGCTAAAATGTAAATGCTGAATCACTTGGTTTATCAAGTTATCCTCTTTTCTCCCTGGTTAAAACTTTGGTGTTGGAGATGAAATCCCAGCAAACTGCATTTTCCCCCTTCTCATGAATAACTTCAGGTAAAATAATGTTGCATTTTCTTGGGACTCCTTGCTGCCTCTTTGTCAGGAAAGGTGAGGAATAACAATTCTACCTATCTATGTGATAAATTGCAATGTGGGAAGATAACTTACTGAAATATTAATGTGTATGTATTTCTTTCTTACAGTTCTCTTCCTTTCCTATCAGGAAGATAGATGGATCCTTTTGGCACCCTTGCCTATGGGAATGGGCAGGTCTGACAGGGCTCGGGGATCATGCTTATGGGTAGAATAGACAGAAATAACAATGTAATAATTGGCTATTTCAGAGACCAGGTGGGAACTGAGGTCTTCAAATTCTGTGAACAAAGAGGCCCCTATGCCGGCACCATGACCCTGGTGAGGAGTCACAGCCTTGGAAGTGCAAGCAAATTGTGATACACCCTGAAGCAGGATCATAATTTTGTGCTCAAGCTCATTATGGAAGAAGCACAGCTCCTCAAACA
>NW_011888818.1:3383136-3394718 GCF_000151845.1 Pteropus vampyrus
ATAGTTTTTCATTTCCTTTAGTACAATGTTTGAACTCCTGAGCATTACATATAAGGATGTCTTTAATGTGCTCATCTCTCCAACTTTATTCATCAACACTTCTAAGTTATATTTTTTCTCCAGTTCCATCAGAACTATGTATAAATCTCTAATTGTGATATGTATCTGTCAATCCCAACATTTCCTCCCCACTTCTAGTCTGCCTTAAAAATTCATCTTTCAGACCAAGCTTAAGAAGGTCCTTATCTGTAAAGCATTCCCTGATATCCTCAGGCTCTAGCAGAGTTAATTACACTGTTTTTATTTTTTTTTCCTTCTTGCTTCCAACTTCTACCCTCCTCCCCTCTAATTACATTGCATTTGTTATTTTTTGGTTATATTTGTCTCTCATAATAGACTGTAAACTGTGAGAGCAGGAACCGTGACTTATTAATCTTTGTATCCACAACACTTACTACCTGGCGTGTAGTAAGCATCTACTAAATATTTGTTGAATGAATAAAAAAAAAAAATGAATGAATAAATAAATAAGAAAGTAACTGCTCTTAAAGACCTTGGGGAAACAAAGTGACTTTTGAAGTAATGTAAGTTTTATGAATAGCATACACAATTTGGTCTTCAATGTTCCTTTGCCACAAGATTTGATTTAATGCCAAGTGAGAAAAGTAGCTATGGTGGCTTATTTTATTGACTAAGCATTTTGTGGGCCAAAATGAAGCAGATGTGACCATTTAGGAGGGTATTTATCTTACAAAGGGCATTACAGTTATAGAGAAAAGGCTATGAAATCATTCTTTTCAAGGAATACAGAAGTGAATTGACGAGGAGTTTAATAAGTGGCAATTTTGTAGCTGGCTGTGTTCTCCAGTTTTTCTTTGTCACTAGAGAGGTTGCCAAACTCAGCTCTATCTCAGGATGAAATTAAATATAATTTGGTGAACTAAATTATTCAATATTCACAAATGCATAGAGACATTTATTATAGTTTTATCCCAAAATAAAATACTAGGTCACATGCATTCTAATCATGAATTAACAATTGTTTTTATTAGTTGTTCCAATAAAATGAAATTTATATAACCTTACATATTAAGCAACACTCTTTAAAGATAAGAAAGTGCTCCTTTTTTTTTTTTTACCTTTAACACTATCATCAATAAAAAATTTAGAGAAGCGAGAAGAGGTATATAAACAAAACTGTAAAGATAATATTGATATTATAAAACTAAGTGTTAATTTGTGGAGAAATAATACAGAAATCAAGGGACATAGGTAAAGAATAAGTAGCTTTTGAGTCTGTTCTCTTTCACTCTTTTTATCATTTTTAACTAGTATCTTAACTAATATTTCTAACTAGAATGAGTGAAGAGCTAAAATGTAAATGCTGAATCACTTGGTTTATCAAGTTATCCTCTTTTCTCCCTGGTTAAAACTTTGGTGTTGGAGATGAAATCCCAGCAAACTGCATTTTCCCCCTTCTCATGAATAACTTCAGGTAAAATAATGTTGCATTTTCTTGGGACTCCTTGCTGCCTCTTTGTCAGGAAAGGTGAGGAATAACAATTCTACCTATCTATGTGATAAATTGCAATGTGGGAAGATAACTTACTGAAATATTAATGTGTATGTATTTCTTTCTTACAGTTCTCTTCCTTTCCTATCAGGAAGATAGATGGATCCTTTTGGCACCCTTGCCTATGGGAATGGGCAGGTCTGACAGGGCTCGGGGATCATGCTTATGGGTAGAATAGACAGAAATAACAATGTAATAATTGGCTATTTCAGAGACCAGGTGGGAACTGAGGTCTTCAAATTCTGTGAACAAAGAGGCCCCTATGCCGGCACCATGACCCTGGTGAGGAGTCACAGCCTTGGAAGTGCAAGCAAATTGTGATACACCCTGAAGCAGGATCATAATTTTGTGCTCAAGCTCATTATGGAAGAAGCACAGCTCCTCAAACACGAAATATATCTCTGACAATGACATCTTAGACAAGGAAGAGATAAGTAGCAACTGTACTGGGTTACGGTTATATATGTAATGTCAGAAAGAATGGCATGCCCACTAAAGGTTACTGACAGTAGACAACTCATTGCTATGACGGAATGAAGTCTTAGTGTTAGATTTATTTTATTTGAGTAAAATAATGTAGCATTTTCAACGAGTTTATGGAATGAGATTCATTCTCGTTAAATGAATTAAATAAGACTATTTGTATATTAGATGAAGGGATACTGGACATTGGGAAGACTTACGCTTGAAAAATCAGAGAGTGATGGAAAATTTAGAATATGTGGTTATAAGAGAAAAATTCTTTCATTGGTGCTGATGAAGATTGAAGGATGCCAAGGAAATGTTTGGTTCAAGGCATTCTCCTTCTCCTATACCAAATTTTTTATTCCTAAACTTTTTTTGCATCTGTTTTCTGTGATGTTGGTCCCTCTTAGTTTCTTGGATTCATGACATTTTCTTTCAACTTGGTCAGATTAAATAACCTTGTAAATATTTTAGAAATACATTAGGATGATGCCTGAGGAACTACAACAGGTATCCTGTTGTAGAATTATCCTTAGAAAGCATGTTGCTTCTTTAGCTAGTCCAGGAATTTGGAATATTGCTGGGTGGAATTTTCGCTCTGTCCAAGGACTGATGGTGGACACATAAATAAGTATAAACACATTAAAGTAGATTTAAAAAAAAAAAATCACAAATACCCACATGTGATTAACCGCTGAATTGCCACACATTGAGAAAGCATAATATATACAAATTAATAAATTATATTTATATTAGCATTACTATCATTAGTCTTGTGACATTATTTAACTAGTTTTAATGATTCCTGACACAGGAAAATGGTATAATAATCAATTTTTCAGAGTAAAATGTAACTTCTCAAGAGCTATAGATTTTGATGAGTCCAAATTATTTATTCAGTTATTTTTTTCTAGCTGTGTCCATCTGGAACACCAGACCTTAGAACTAAAATAGACAGGATTCATTTTGTTCTGGCATCGATATTTTCTAAATGCCTCAAGAGTGACTTTTTATTTTAGAGAATGACAAAATTTTATAGTGAGAATAATTAAGTCCAGATGTGGTGAAGATCGCTACTATTTTATTCGACATATTCTTGGGCATAACTTATTATATTTAAGTGTTGAGCTCAGTGCTTGGGCTTCGGTGGTTAAAGTCACAGATCTTTCTGGGTTAGTATTCAAAGATTAATGAAACTATAAGTGTAACTATAATCATAAATTTAGTCATAATTATAAATATATGCTAATTGTAACTGTGACTGTAATTGTAGTTATAAATATACCTGTAATTATAGTATTTACTATTTAAAATTATTTACAACTACCAACAAGGAATATACAGAAGATTCTAGTGTTTGTTATCTTCATCAGGAATTAGAGGTAACTTCAATAAGTGGATAAGGGAACATTTTAGCTAAGAAACATTCTTTTTGGAAAAGGGGCTTTTCTCCTAAGTGTGGGGAGTCCTCTTGTACATTCTTCATCACATTGACTCACATGTCTGAGCTGGGATATTGGCTTCTTACTTCAGAGTCCTCATTGCTAAGCATAAATGACTTTTAGGCCTCACTTGTTTGAGTCCCAGAGTAACTCCATGAGCTGCTATATAATGATCTCAGATTAGAATATTTTATATATCAGGATTCCTGTGGTAATAACATTGTTCTTTCAGTGGGATTAGTGTTAACTACTTTCTGTGTGATGGGAGGGATGTGATAAACCTTTTTGCATGAGAAGAAACATCTCTCCTGCTTAAAATCAGAACTGAAAACTAATTATTTTCTTGAATAGCAGGGAGATACCTCCTGTGCAGCACTGATAAAAGTATCAACTTGGATATTATTTTTAATAATGCCTTCATTCCAAATATTATTGAAAGTCACATGTACCATATGCCTTTATTTTAGGCCTCATAAATACAATTTAAAGTAGTTATGACCTCTGATAAACATGACAGGCTTCAGGTAAATTAATGAAACATTTATCATGGATGCATGTTCATGTACATTGAAATTCACAGCTTGATTACCAAAGTATAAATATTGGAAGATGTATTTGCTTCCAAAATAAAAACACCAAATTAAAGAGAGGTAGATATATGTAACAATTGAAAGTCCAGATTTGATAGTAGTTAGTTAAAAAGAGAAAAAAATAATCATAATAATAACTTACAGTTTACACAATGCTTTTACATAACATTCTCTTTAACGCAAAGAACAAGAAAGTATATGAAAAATGGCAAGAAAAAGAGAAAGAGAGAGAGAGAGAGAGAGAGAGAGAGAGAGAGAGAGAGAGAGACACAGGATATTAGTGTACTGCCTTAGGCTCTCTGCAAATGGCCAAATGGCCCTAAGTCACACTGATGGAACTCTAGGACTCCATAAAACACAGTTTGAAAATTGCCACTCTAGGTAATTAGAAGCTACTGATAGTTTTTGCATGGAGGCATGTGTGAGGGAAATTGACTGTAATTAATGAAATTAAAACATAGATTTTCTTGGGCTAGTAAAGAAAGGAAAAATTCCCAGTAAACTTCAAAGCTTCTTTCCCATGGGATAACTGCACCTGCTACAACAAACTAGCTGCCAGAGAGTACCACTTCTCTGACAGCTGTTATTTATATCCACAGCAATGGCACAAGCTCATTCTCTTCCAACTTAATATTACTAAGAATGAATGGATAATATAAGGGAAATAAGTACAAAGAATATTTTAAAAGCTACATGCTTTGGCTTATAACATGTGCTCGAATTCTCTGCAGGTTGTGTTTTTACAAGAGCCTTCTCCTTCCTGGCCCCCAGTCTTCCTCCATGAAGTAGATTCCATTTTATGATCCATACAGAATAGGGCTTATCTGGATACCTGCCTCCCTCAAAGCACAGAGAGCTCCAAAAGAGAGTAACAGCTCCAGAGAATCAGAAAGTACATTATTCTACTGCAAACTGCCCACATTTTCAAACTCCAGTTCCGTCTTCTCTGAGAAGTTAGTACTGAGAATTTAATTCTACATTTGCAGGAAACCGCAGCTTTTAATATTAGTTATTAATTAGTTCATCTTACAGAGCTCTCACAGACTAACCATCATCTCAACATGATAGAATATTCATAAAATTTATTCAGCACATAAAACATACAAAAGAATTGGCCTTATTATATAGAGGCAGCAGAAGGCAAGGGAATATTATTCGATGGAAGAGGCCAGAGTCCAGAGAGGTAAGAGCCTTAACTGGAATTGCTCTAGCAGGTGTAAAAAGAAAGGGATGAACAGAGTTATAGGTCCAAGGGAAAATGAACAGATTTAGTGATGAGTGAGACATAGATAATAAGGGCGAAGGAGGTAAACAGATGGATCAGAGACTGCCAACTTTGATACCGGGAAGAAAGTGATTTCACTTTAACAAATGAGAAAATCGGGAGGATGAAAAAGTTTATATGAAAAGTGAGTTTAGTTTTAAATATGTTGATGGTTTGAGGTGTTAGTGAGAAGTTCAAGCAAAAATTTCTTTAGAAAGATGAGCAATATGGGATTAGATTTAGAGCTAGAGATTTAATTCCCTGAGGACTTCATATCAGAAAAGACATTGAATGACCTCTACTTGAATCCTCTAAATAAGAGCTGCATTCTTTTATTTAGATTCATGGTTTTGATCCATTTATATTGCCTAATTCATAATTTTTCATATCTACTTTCCTTACTAAAACATTCAAATCACATGTTTGAACACAGAAAGAATGAGTTTTAATTTAGTGCTTGGAAAGAACAAGGTGCATTGACCATTGAAGTCTATCTAAAAAGCTATAAGAACTGAGAGATTGCATGCTTTGGAGATACTAGAGAAAATTGATTTCTTACTTGCTGAGGTGAAGTGCATATTTTTGCTGAAAACACCTTAGTAGCAGAGTAGTGGCAAATGCTTTATTCATATTCCCAGAACTTTAGCATCCATCAGTGCCAGAACAAAAATTTTCATGTATTTACTAGATCCTTGCCAATTCACTTCTCCACTGAATCAGGTGTTTCTACTCTTCTCCATCTGTGGATTCAGGACTCTTGACTTGAGTACCAGATCTCTAAAATGGTAGGGAACAAGCGGTCTCTGACTTAGAAGCCTTTTGCATTGGCATCCAGATCCATTCATATTCTTCTACTTAGAATTTTTAGATTGATTTCTGGCCCACACTTTGATGAAAACCTGAACATGTTAACTTATCGTTTGTCTCTTGCTTGCCTGTTGGATTACTGGTTTATTGTAATAGTGGCCCCTTAATGCTACTTTCTTCACAATTTTGAGAAAATAAAATGAAATAAAATTAGAGATTTTCTTTCCTTTCTTCCTCTTTCTCTATCTCTGTCTCTGTCTCTGTCTCTGTCTCAGTCTCTATCTCCGTCTCCGTCTTTTTCTCTTTCTTTCTTTCTTTCTTTCTTTCTTTCTTTCTTTCTTTCTTTCTTTCTTTCTTTCTTTCTTTCTTTCTTTTCTTTTTTTCAACAGTCATATATACTTTCTGAACGCTTTACAGCATCTTGGCCAAAGGTTTACTCAGAGAAAGGCCTTGGCAATACTTGGATCTACTCCAAAGCAGTACTTCTCAAATTTCTGTGATGAGAGGTCAGTTATTATTTACTTTTATCTATCATCTATTGATGCTTTTACAACAAGGCCACTACTCATATGCTTGAATGACATGACAAAATCAGGTGGCTACATACATTTCTAAAAATTATTCTCAATTTCTATAGTTATTTCTTTGAGGACCAGTAATAAACATTTTCCAGACTACACCAGTTCATGGGCCAAGATTTGAGTCATACTGCATTTAGTATATATGCAAATGTATTGAAGCTCCATTAGTCTTTGGAGTGATTTATTTGAGATATAGTAAATTATACTGGTGATCCCTCAAAGCCATGAAGATTAACCATATGATTAAATGTAATTTTTTAGCCATTCCATTCCTCTCTGTAACCTTAATCTCTAGTATCTTCGAATAAGTAAAATAAACAATAATTACATCTCACACTATTTACCAAGTGCTTACTGTGCATCAGGGACCAAGATGAGCAATTTAGAGATGTTATTGCATTTAATCCTCACATCAACCTTATGAGGTAAGTAATTTATAAATGAGGACTTGAGATGCAGTGAGATTAATTAACTTTTCAAAGTCATACAACTTCACCACTACGTGGTAAAACCAGACAAAATATCTATCTGCATTCCACAAAAATAAAAATTAATTAGATTACAACCTTGTCTATTTTCAAGCCCTGAGAATGTACTCTGGGTGTTATGTTGGATTCATTGTTCCAAGTTCTCCCATAACAAGTTGTTATAGACACAAATTCCAAGCTCTGGATCATCATAACATGACCTTCTACATATTGATTATAGGTGGTAGGCTGTGATTGACTTTATAATCCAAACAAATGTGCACGACTACAGAAGATGCAAGGATCACTTGTGTACATATCAGTCATGAACAATCATGGAGCAGGGGAGAAAACAAATAAGATGAATTTCATTTATATTTCTTATATAATTTCACTTAGGTTGACAGAAGCAAGTTATGAAGTATTTTATTTGTAATCTTGAATTTTGACCATGTGTTCTCACCTCTCCAAAATCTACTGAATGCAATTTCTCCTTTTAATAGTAGATAAGGGTGAGCTCCTTAATTTAGTGAATTTTCCATCACAGGAAGTATTCAAAACTTTTTTCTTTTTTTGCTTCACACATCTCTAATTATGGAATAAAACTCAGCAGTAGTCTGGACCCCTGTGGTAAATAATAAAGTTTTAGCAGTGAAATGGAAATGATGAAAACATTTCACTCTCCAAATTCTGTCAGAGAACACTGGGAGGATATTTACAACTAACAAAATATGTGCATATTTGCCAAGGTGGATACTATAGCGCCTGCATTTTCATTGACTCACAAAATCACATTTTAAACATGGTGACACTAGTTGCCTAATTTCCTGGAGGCATTTCATAAAAACAAAGCATTTGGAAACAGCAACGTCTTCAGGTAATGTCTTTCATGTTTATTTAGGGTTTCACAGGGCAATATCGAAGTTAAGATTCATCCTGTCAAATATGCATATTTTAAATATTTTACAGGTAGATGTCTTACTATATTTATAATAGTTGGTGACAGACTTGCAGCTCACAACAAACGTGGGGGGTAGGTGCTATGATGACATATGCAACCAATCTGTGAAGTACTGGTGCAAAGACAAAACACATATCACGAGGACATTTAGTCAGTAGTTAGCAATCATAGAAAAAAGATTTTGTCTTTTGTATTTTGTCACTTCCTCTGGCGTGTGGGTGAATTGGAGGGTGAAGATATGTGTGCGGTGGCCACTAACTCATCAAAATCCAGTTGCCAGGAATGAGGTAGGAGTAGAGGCAGTTATGCTGTGTGTAACTGCCTGTACTTTTATTATTATGTTCATTACCCATGGACTCCTCTCTTTCCTCTTAGCGCCAAGCCTCTTCTCACCTTGCTCCTCTGTGCTCATATTTTTTTATATGTTTGGCATCCTTTCTGGTATGGGGCAGCACAATTACATTTAGATTTCTGACTACCTCTCACAAAAATGCAAACGATCTTCTTAAGGAATCCTCAACATAATATGTGTGTATATACACACACACATATAATACAACACAACTTGGAAAGACTTGTGATTCTATTTTGGTTATTTAAAAATATAATCACAAATTCTGTGATACTCTTTTCTTCAAAAAGTGGAGCATATTTCCCTACCCTTTAAATAGGCTATAGTTAGTGACTCACTCAACAAACAGAATGTGGCAGAAGAGAGAATGTGTAATGTCCAAGATTAAGACATAAAAGACTTTATATCTTTCTCCTCGCCCTCCTTCTTGGATGACCTACCAGCTGCTATATCACAAGGACATGCAAGTAGCCCTGTGGAGAGGTACACTAAGCAAGAGCCCTGTGGTAAGACACTGAATGAGAAACTGAGGCCTTAGGCTAATAGCTGGGTGGGTTATGATTTTGGAAGCAAGTCCTTCAGCACTTGTCAAGCCTTCAGATGACAGCAGCCGTGGTCAACCATGAGAGAAACTGAGTTCGAATCACCAGGCTAGGCCCCTCTTGGATTTTTGACTCTCAGATAATGTGTGATAAAGCAAATGTTTGCTGTTTTAAACTGAGATAATCAATTTTGAGATAATTCGTCTTGCAGCAATAAATAATCAACACACCCATGTTTTCTTATCTAATTTGGTTGGACAGTGCCAGAGTCTATTTCATCCAGGGTGGCTAAGCCATGACAGTGCATTTGACAAAACAAAAGGAGAAGTGGAGAGTAATGACAGGTGCCTCCTGACACTAAAACTTGCCCAGACATACATCATAGATTCTGCCTGAAGAGGCAATTTATTTTTCTAAATAATTATACACTTAATGGAATTTGAATAAATGTAAATACTAAAAAATGTGTCATTCTTTAATTTAGCTATTGTGTCTTGAACATCTACTACATGCTAGCATATATTCTAGAGGCTGTTGATGCAAAGATAGGAAAACAAAGATAATTGGGCCTCTGCCCAGAAAGATTGTTTAGTTAAGAGGTATGTAAATCTAGCCACAATATTTCTCTTTGCAAAATGCAAAATACATTTTCTCTGTATTTTCCTTAAATGGAAAATTTGAAAGATTTAATCAAAAATTAAACCTGTCTGTCTGTCTCTCCCTCTCTCTGTCTCTAATTGTTATTGCTGGGGAGAGTAGGGAACCATTACTCACAGTTCCCTCGAGTGTTCTCATTCCAAGTCTTGTTGTTTAAAAGGAAGGTTCAGCTGTTCATAAATCCATGTGTTTTAAAGCATCTCTTTCTTGTCTCATGTGTCCATACTGCTTTCACCCTTTCTATTTATATCGATGTGTACAGTTGTTTCTTATACTTTTCTCCACTTCTATTAAGAATAACATGGAGTGCAAAAGTTAACCTATTTGTGCAAATATGCCATCTTCAATGATCTTACTCGACACCATGAAAAAAAAATGCTAACAATTATAAATTGGATTTCCATTATTCAGATTTCCATCTTTAAAATTGTGTCATGTCCCCCATGAGTCAATCAATCACTACTAAAATTAAATATTCATTGCGAGTTGCCCTTATTCCTAATATTGTGCTGTGATATTACAGAAAATCTTACCTATGGTATGTACAATTTTGTCCTTATCCATGAATTGTGAGGAGTGCTACTGGTGTCCATCATTTTAATAGATGTATTTTTGAAAACTGTTTTCAAATTTGCTTATCATGTTTACTATTTACCCACACACACATTTTACACAATTGCCATTATAATAAGAAAAATATTTGCATTCTTTTATCACATGGTTTTGTATCATATTTTCCTCATAGTCCATGTCATGTTTACGATGTTTTTATTAGGTGAATAAAATTTCCATGTTTCCCATGGAGTAAATGACAGCTTTCAACTTAGTAATTCAATTCTCAAGCATAAACAAGCAAGAGTTAAACTATAATGTGGTATAACTGGATGCAAATAAGGAGCCATAGTGTTTATAAACAGAAAAGCAAAAAATAACTGTTATATGCTTTCTCTATAAGAAAAACCAAAAGAGACTCTAGAGAAAGCTTCGAAGCAGATAATTATATGTATGGTAGTTAAGAAAGGGAATAACAGAGGCCAGGCTGAATTTATTGTTCTATTTTATTGGGCAGATAGAGACTGAGGGCTTAGTCAGTGCACAATGAGTAGGAACCAACAAGTTTGTAAATTACGCCTGAATGACTCTCATGTCCACCTCTGACAACAAATGACAAATACTCACTGCTGAGTTACTTTTTACTGTGAAGAAATCATTCATTTGCTTGACATCGCTCACCCACAAAGGGGGCCTTCTGTTTTTTCACCTTTGCAATTTAAAAATTTATTGTGAAATTAAATTCTATTACTTATTGTGGCTGTGTACCAACTTAAACTACCATAAATCACAAAGGCAGAAAATACAAAGGAAGGATTTCAATGCTGTGTCTTTTAGGGATTGAAAAAAGGCAGGAAATCAAATGCACAATTGAAAAGCATAGAGACTAGACAATGGCAAGAACAAAACAATCACATATTTTGAGACCTTTTATATGTTAAAAGTTTTAATAAGTTACTTTTAATTCAGAGAATATATATTGAATTTATAATATATTATTGAGGGTAACAAAGACAAAACTTGATTATGCCATGCTGTGTTCTACACAGCTGGCACCATTGTTGGCAAAATTAAAAACAAAAACTTAATAAAGAAAATGCTTCAATTAGACTTATTACTAAGAAGTGATGTTTTCATCTAGACTTCTCACTTTATCTCTTGATTTCACTTGCTCACATTGAAATAGAGAAATGCTTGGCTTGGAAGTGGCCTGGATTCTTAAAATCCACCAGTTGCTCACTATGTGTTACATGCACTCTCTGTGGCACTTTTAAAACATGTTCATAAATTATTTTATGCTCTTCTCAATGAGAAGAGAAATTTTTACCT
>NW_011888818.1:3394768-3400284 GCF_000151845.1 Pteropus vampyrus
AATCACATATTTTGAGACCTTTTATATGTTAAAAGTTTTAATAAGTTACTTTTAATTCAGAGAATATATATTGAATTTATAATATATTATTGAGGGTAACAAAGACAAAACTTGATTATGCCATGCTGTGTTCTACACAGCTGGCACCATTGTTGGCAAAATTAAAAACAAAAACTTAATAAAGAAAATGCTTCAATTAGACTTATTACTAAGAAGTGATGTTTTCATCTAGACTTCTCACTTTATCTCTTGATTTCACTTGCTCACATTGAAATAGAGAAATGCTTGGCTTGGAAGTGGCCTGGATTCTTAAAATCCACCAGTTGCTCACTATGTGTTACATGCACTCTCTGTGGCACTTTTAAAACATGTTCATAAATTATTTTATGCTCTTCTCAATGAGAAGAGAAATTTTTACCTACTCCCCTTGAAAATGAGAAACTTTTGTGATGTCTTTAAGCAGTACAGAAAGCCAATGCAGTTGCTTTGTTGTTTGCTCGAGTACTCACTCTTGAAGGTGTTAGTTGCCATGTAAACAGTTTGCACTGTGATGCTGACATGTTGTGAGGAAGCCCAAATCTGTCCACTTTAAAAGACTACATTGAAGAACCACAGGTAGAGACTCTAAGATTGCATCGGGAGAAAGTGGTGCCTGGCCAACCTCTTCCGTGTTAGTATTCTATAGCTCTAACTCTAGCCTTCCTTTAGCTTCAATTGGTTGAGAGACCCAAACTGTTTTACTGCTTAACTGAGCTCTCTCTGAATTTCTGAATCACAGATTCAGTAGAGAGAATAAATTGACTATTGTTTCTGAAAGCCACTAACTTTTGGGGTGATTTGTTGTGTAGTAGTAGATAAACAGAACACTCTCTAAACCTTGGTAAAACAAAGATACTTTCTATGTTGCAGGAAGGGTGACAGTTGCAGATGTGAGTGTATTATCTGACACAAAGCAGGTACTCACTAAATCAGAGCAATTATACTACCAAAATTTTAAACTACACAAAAGCATGATAAACAAAGGAAAACATTCCATTACAATTCCATCTTCCTAGAATAATAGGCATGAAATTCTCAACAATTGAGTTGTTTAAACTAAATCTGATATGTCTTAATCAAATTAAATCTACCTCAAACCATAAACTCCTGGATTGGGAAAATAGTTTAGCCTCAATCAATGTGGGTTTTCTCCCTATCTTGGATAATCCGAGAATGACAGAAAGAGTGCTTTGTTCTGAAAGGAGTTTGCCTTCTTGATCAGAAAGGTCTGGACATCATTGCCTTGCTTCTGGATACTATATATCTCCCTGTGTCTTCTTGTCTCAGTCTAATGGAGCTACCCATGGCAGAATTTTGCAAAGCTTACTCACAGTGGTCCTTCCCATTCTCCTTGGGTCTTCTTTCTCTGGAGTGAGTACATCGAAGTAAAACCCTTTGTGGAACCCATAATCTTGGTTCCCTTCTCCATAATGGCAGCTCATTTATTTTTCATACTCAAAGCACCAAATATTCACACTATTTTTTTCCTCCCATGATATCATCTTAGGACAATCAGCTGGGAAGGCTATGGTTAACTTTATGGTCAGATGTTGGAACATAAAACAATAAAAGAGCCTCTTTCTAGTAGAAATAATCCTAGTACCTACCGTACTTTTCTGTATAATATAACTTAACTTAATATGTAATAATAACCATTCCATATTGTACATGAATTTTATAATTATAATTTATTTCACTTTTGCACTATAAAATAATTTTTATATTTAAAAATTTATTTTTTTAATTTATTCATATTTTAATATATAATTATAAAACCTGGACTAGTCCATAGAATTTTTTTGGTATATTTTATTGAAAAAAGCGAAAATAAAATATCACTGTGATTCCTTGGTTTTGATCAAATTACCCAGCATTTTATAACAGCTGCGTTTGGCACATAATAATTAATTTCTTTTAATATTTCTCTTACTATTTATGTAGCTTTTGAATTTATCAAATACAATCTTTCTATTGTTTTTATTTTATTTTTATTTAGAATTATTTTATTTGGAATTCTATTTGTCATATATAGGTGCTGCTGTATACATTTTCTCCATTTTATTATGTTTTGTTTCATCGCTATATTTTTGTCTTTTTTATGTTATTTAATTTTAGATGAGTTTCAAGAAAACATCAAAGATTCGAATTTTGTTGTTGAGTCAAAATATCTTTATCTTGTCTTAATTTATCTTTACTGAAAACTTTTAGAATAATTGTGTATTGTGAGAATATACCTTTTTTCTTGTTTTCATTGTTATGCTTCATTGCTGTTTCTTAAATTATGCTATATCCATGATATTTTGCACTATCTTTTTTGCCCTTTGAATCGTCTAAATTATCATTTTATTTATTAGTTAAATGTGATTTGATTTATGAATGTATCATTAAGGAATAAGTCCATGCCATTAAAAACTCAAAGACAAAGTTCATCATTTCCCAAAAGCAATACAAAAATTTAAAACCTAATTATTATTTGTTGATTGTTAGCAAATTTATTCTATTTTTCATGTTAACCTCAGGGGAAAGACATGAAAATAATTGCTATTTATTGTTCTTTTTCAGACTGGCATATGTTTACTTAGTATGGTTTCATGAAAACAAAAAAAAAAGAAACCGTAAAATGGACAATTCTCTTCTCAGAGACCCTTTGGAAATGAGGCATTCATAGAAAATATCATTTCTAGACTTAAAGAAAGATGTCTTTCTTACTTCCCTCAAGTTTCACATTAGGCGCAAAACATTTGCTTAGAGTTAGAGAATTTATGGAGATGCTGCCTAAAAATTCCACCCTGACTAAAACTCCTGCAAAAAAATTTGTCTGTGGTTCCCCTCAAGGCTACACATAGCCATTTTCAGTTATATGCAATGTTTATGTTCACCATGGCTATGAAGTATTGCCTTCTAATTAGAATGAAAGAGAAAAGGAGAAACAAGACATTGTTATACAAACCTTTTTCCAACACATCGTGTTTGAGTCTAATATTGTGTGGTGCCTTTCTCTTCACACTGTTAAGTCCTTTGGTCCCCTAGAATCATATGAATTCTGGCATCCTTTGACTTTCTGAGTCTTCAAATAATATCTATGATTTCTTCTTGTTCATCTCCCTGGATAACACCCACATTTTTCTTTCATATAAATAAGAGGCTAGAGAGTAATTGTGGCTACTCCATAGAATCATAGAATCGAAGAGATGGCGTAGTATAGCTTCTTACTTTACTGGGAGGCAAAAAATAGTAACTCATTCAAAGGCAAAGGGCTAGTTGGTGGTCAAGACAGATATTACAATTCAAAGTCTTTTCACTATAAAATACTACCTTTCCCATAATATAGGTCAAGAACAGAACTGTCATATATTTGGCAACAGCTTATTTAAAAAGCTTTCTTACTCATTTGAAATGTTTGTCAGACATTGTGTAGCAATAGAAAGAACTGAAGGATTAATAAGTGGGTGAGATTGGTCCTGAGATAATAACTGAGATGTAGAAATGGCCATAAGTGGGAAGCTGTTGAGCTTTCTCAGGTTGCAATCTTCTCATATAGGTTGTATTTGCTAGGTTTTAATATCAAGGTTAATTTAGTTAGTAAAATGAATGAAGATGTTTCCTCTTTATGCAGTAAAACACACAAAGACCCAGTATCAGTTTCTTGATGTTATCTTAATATTTACTCATAAAATCTTTCGAATAGAACCACTACCCGTTTCTTAAGATTGCTTTAAAACAAACTAAACATTTTTTTCTTATGTATATTTGTTCTTTAGAATTTTTAAAATATATTTTGAATTAATTCTAGATATATATTTCATAAAAATTTTAAAGGTTAGCATAAATCCATTAAAGTTTTCTTCCATACTTTTCTTAATTTCTTTGGTTTATTCAGAATTTTTCCTTTATTCTCATTGCACTAGGTTATATTTTAAAAATTCTATTTAATTAGCCTTTTGTTAAGATGTCAACTTTTTGTTTTCTTTATGCTTCTATTTTTCTGTTTTAAAATTAATTTTCGCTTTTCTCTATTACATTTTCTTTTCTTTCTTACTGGAACTCAATTCGTTTGTAATTTTCTAGCTTGCTTATTTTAATATCTGTTGAATTTATATTCTTTGTAATAATGGAAACATTTAAAATTATGAATTTCCATTTAGTACAGGTTTTTAAAATTATCTGTAATATTCAGTACACTCACATGCTGTATCATCAATGAATATGCATTGATTTAGCTATATGTTCTCAATATATGTTTAATTCGTGGAATTAAATTACAGTAAGTATAGTTTATATCTCTGGGTTATGTTTTTATGCTTATTAAACTTAGCTCTTAATCTTATTTTTTCTCTATTTTATTTGAATTATTATATTAAGAAATATAATGGGACTACCTGAGGGATTTTTAGGTCCAAGAGGGAATAAGCTGTATTTCTTTGTTCAATATTATATCTTTAGTGGCTAACATTGTGTTTCTCACATAGTTGCTTCTCAAATATTTGCAGTATCAAATTGAATTCTCTCATACTTTTATATACTCAGTACCCATGACCAGAGCTATAATTCCATCAGTAACTCCAGATATTATGGAAAATGCTAATTTGACATATTCTTAATCATTTTTTTAATAGACTCATTAATATTAGCTCTCATTGGCCAAGATTGATGTCACATGGCAAGTCCACAGGACTATGAATACATTCCCTAACATGTCTCCAAAGAAGTCTTCTGACAACCAAACTTTACTGCATTGGTCAATTCTGAGGAAATTACACTGAGTTGACAAGGAATTTGAGGTTGCTACAGGAGATGACAGAAATGGAAATCCTGAAAGGCTGTGAGACTTTTCAGCAAGCATAGAGCCAAGAAAATGCTGCCATTTCATGGAGAAAAAATTGTCAACATTTCAATGTCAAAAATGAGGCTATTTTTTCTACCCACAGGAAGACTCATCACTGTGGGAAGCTACTCTTCCTGAGATTACTATGTTGGATTTTAATCCACAATTTTATCACCCTCCCTCACTCTCGCCAAGATGCTAGAGCTTGCCACAACTGAGCTACTACTGATTTTTCAACCCATAAGATGGGCTCTGTCACTTCCCAGGCCAAATATGACTGCAGTATTTCAGCAGCCTCTGCCTCTCATCTCCAGGATTTCACACAAACTGCTGTCCCTGTCACTGATCTGAAGTCACTTTTTGTCATTCACAGCTTGAACCTCCTTGATTGTTGTTATTCATCTCTAACCTCTAATCCCTTTTGTTGCCCCTAATTATATCATCTCAATTTCACACATCATCACTGTGTTATAGCTTAATATTCTTATCTTCTGAATTTACTTGTAATAATATATTCTTCATACCCTACTACCTAAATCCCAATATGTGGGTGTCAATTCATCAAGGCCATGGTGTCGCTCATTCGCCTGCTTCATTGAGACATTAAACTTTCTTTCCTTATGGTAATCACCTTTCTAAGTTCTGTAATTTC
>NW_011888818.1:3401104-3403695 GCF_000151845.1 Pteropus vampyrus
TCTTCTCATATAGGTTGTATTTGCTAGGTTTTAATATCAAGGTTAATTTAGTTAGTAAAATGAATGAAGATGTTTCCTCTTTATGCAGTAAAACACACAAAGACCCAGTATCAGTTTCTTGATGTTATCTTAATATTTACTCATAAAATCTTTCGAATAGAACCACTACCCGTTTCTTAAGATTGCTTTAAAACAAACTAAACATTTTTTTCTTATGTATATTTGTTCTTTAGAATTTTTAAAATATATTTTGAATTAATTCTAGATATATATTTCATAAAAATTTTAAATGTTAGCATAAATCCATTAAAGTTTTCTTCCATACTTTTCTTAATTTCTTTGGTTTATTCAGAATTTTTCCTTTATTCTCATTGCACTAGGTTATATTTTAAAAATTCTATTTAATTAGCCTTTTGTTAAGATGTCAACTTTTTGTTTTCTTTATGCTTCTATTTTTCTGTTTTAAAATTAATTTTCGCTTTTCTCTATTACATTTTCTTTTCTTTCTTACTGGAACTCAATTCGTTTGTAATTTTCTAGCTTGCTTATTTTAATATCTGTTGAATTTATATTCTTTGTAATAATGGAAACATTTAAAATTATGAATTTCCATTTAGTACAGGTTTTTAAAATTATCTGTAATATTCAGTACACTCACATGCTGTATCATCAATGAATATGCATTGATTTAGCTATATGTTCTCAATATATGTTTAATTCGTGGAATTAAATTACAGTAAGTATAGTTTATATCTCTGGGTTATGTTTTTATGCTTATTAAACTTAGCTCTTAATCTTATTTTTTCTCTATTTTATTTGAATTATTATATTAAGAAATATAATGGGACTACCTGAGGGATTTTTAGGTCCAAGAGGGAATAAGCTGTATTTCTTTGTTCAATATTATATCTTTAGTGGCTAACATTGTGTTTCTCACATAGTTGCTTCTCAAATATTTGCAGTATCAAATTGAATTCTCTCATACTTTTATATACTCAGTACCCATGACCAGAGCTATAATTCCATCAGTAACTCCAGATATTATGGAAAATGCTAATTTGACATATTCTTAATCATTTTTTTAATAGACTCATTAATATTAGCTCTCATTGGCCAAGATTGATGTCACATGGCAAGTCCACAGGACTATGAATACATTCCCTAACATGTCTCCAAAGAAGTCTTCTGACAACCAAACTTTACTGCATTGGTCAATTCTGAGGAAATTACACTGAGTTGACAAGGAATTTGAGGTTGCTACAGGAGATGACAGAAATGGAAATCCTGAAAGGCTGTGAGACTTTTCAGCAAGCATAGAGCCAAGAAAATGCTGCCATTTCATGGAGAAAAAATTGTCAACATTTCAATGTCAAAAATGAGGCTATTTTTTCTACCCACAGGAAGACTCATCACTGTGGGAAGCTACTCTTCCTGAGATTACTATGTTGGATTTTAATCCACAATTTTATCACCCTCCCTCACTCTCGCCAAGATGCTAGAGCTTGCCACAACTGAGCTACTACTGATTTTTCAACCCATAAGATGGGCTCTGTCACTTCCCAGGCCAAATATGACTGCAGTATTTCAGCAGCCTCTGCCTCTCATCTCCAGGATTTCACACAAACTGCTGTCCCTGTCACTGATCTGAAGTCACTTTTTGTCATTCACAGCTTGAACCTCCTTGATTGTTGTTATTCATCTCTAACCTCTAATCCCTTTTGTTGCCCCTAATTATATCATCTCAATTTCACACATCATCACTGTGTTATAGCTTAATATTCTTATCTTCTGAATTTACTTGTAATAATATATTCTTCATACCCTACTACCTAAATCCCAATATGTGGGTGTCAATTCATCAAGGCCATGGTGTCGCTCATTCGCCTGCTTCATTGAGACATTAAACTTTCTTTCCTTATGGTAATCACCTTTCTAAGTTCTGTAATTTCAATATTTTCATGACTATGAGCCACTTTTTAGTACCTCTGGGACATTCATATATATTACTTTATAATGTAGAGCCAAACCCTTGCCATACTCTTCGGTCATTACACTAATGTCGTTTTAGATGTCCCTTTTGGTGATTAACATCTTTCACTCCATTCTTTACATTAGTTGAAAAGTCTAGGATTGTGTTCTAATCATTCTTATTTATCACCTGCTTTATTCTGATGTGCATAATTAGAGACTGGATATACAAATGAACAATGGCCAGACAATATATGAAAATAAAAGTTTGCTTCACAACCTGCAATAGTTAGCTCAAGGAAGCCCACCTATTATAATGTTTCAACTAGTCTATAAAGCCAAACAATAATGTCTGTAGAAATTAGCCCCAAATGACCAGGACTTGATCAATAACTGACAGCTTTCCTAATTTTTGTACTACTTTCGACTTAGGACCAACTGGAGAAAGGTAATTATGCACTCCTAATCAATCATATAGAATGCCTCACTTCTGGTTAGTCCACTACTGCCAGCAGCCTCTAATCAGGGTATACCTGAAGCCTACCCTTTTTCCTCTATAAAGCTTTCCCACTCTTACTGCTTTTAAGCTTCTGCCTAATGCAAGTGGTAGAGGTTGGTTCCCT
>NW_011888818.1:3406010-3414964 GCF_000151845.1 Pteropus vampyrus
TGTATGTATATCTTCCCTTAAAACTTTGCTTTCTTGGTATTTGCATATTTTTCTTAGATGGGAAATAACCGTGAAGAAACAGCAAATTCCTCTGTGTGACCTAAGGAAGGATCTTGTTAGAGGGATGATTCAGGATTATTCTATTAGGAGAACACTATTATAGTATATGTCAGTGATTATATTATTCAATAATAACTTGATAATCATGATAATAAAAAAAAAAAAAGATACCCAAAGACTTTGGTTAGAATTAGAATGTCTGAGTGAACATAAAAAAAAATCTATAAATTAGAGACCTCCTCTGTGGGCAAATACACTATTGCTAAAAATAAAGTAACTACAGTTCATGCCCTACAGAAACAAATTGATTTGATTTGAAATTAGAAAAGAAACATAAATGCAATGTTGACAAGAATTTTGAGCAAACAAGCCTTTAAAGTTATCGATGACAAAATTGTGTAACTATAATAATTTAAGTCGTTGATAGCCATGCCCAATCAACTTCTGAATTTAGTTTAATTTGATAGGTGTGAGGATTCACAGAGGGAAGGTAATTATCAGCCACCAACTGTCTGATTCATTTTCCGGAAAATAGAAACCTTTTTATATTATGTAAACCCAATCATAGAGCAGTTTCCTAATAAATCCACAGCGGACAAAACAAAACAAAACAAAAACCCATGACCAAATCAATAAATACATGAATAAAAATTCTAAAGACCTCAATTCAATGAAGCAGAACTCTGAAACTCTTAGAAAACAGAGCTTTAATATATATACACTTTTACCACTTTCCTAAAAAAAAGCGAGCCAATAAAAGAAAAAGATTTATGTGTATTCAATTCTTACAAAACAGCAACAACAAATCACCCTATATATAAACCAGTTTAGAAATTTCAGTTTAGCTTCTCAAAAAAGGAATTTAATTAAACTTGATTGATTTATATTCCATTAAAATAGTCCACTAATTTAAAAATAACACATAATAGTTGTAGATAATACATTTAAGTTTGATGTGTGTCTTTTCAGTCATTTCTCCCCATTTGGAGTGTACAATTAGATTATATATGATAATCATTTCCCTAATGGTTAAATGTTTATATTTAACACTTTATACATTTTTTGAAAATATGATGTTCAGTGATTACAGAATACATTTTGCCTAAAAATTTTCTTGTTGAGTATTTATGATATTTAAAAGTGACACTTTCATAAAATTTCTGTGACTATCCTTCATATGTCACTGAATTTTTATAAAGTGTATGCACACATGCCACCACCTTCCAGAAAAAGAAACAGAATGCTACCAGCATCACAAAACCACTGTACCCTTTCCTCTTGTAACTACATTTTTCTTTGTCAAAAGTAACCACTATTCATATTCTGATACCATAGAATAATTTTGCCCATTTTTATATTTATTAAATAAAATTACTTTGTGTCAAAATCCTTTGGTTCTACATTATGTTTATGAGATTCAGCCATATTATAGTTGCCTATAGCAATGAATTTCTTCTTGCTGCTTGTATAATGTTACATATACAACATACAACTCTCCATTTAACCCTTCCTCCAATCCCTGGCAATCTCCATTCAACTTTCTGCTTCTGTAAGTTTGACTACATCAGATAGCTGACGTAAATGGAATCATGCAACATTTGTCCTTCTGTTACTGATTTATTTCACTGAGTATAATGTCTTTAAGTTTCATCCATGATGTGGCAACATGATAATATTTTATGGCTAAATAATATTCTTCTGCATGTATATACTACATTTCATCCATTTATTCATTGATGAATATTTAGATTGTTTTCACCTCTTGGTTATTGTGAATAATGAATACTCTGTGGCATATCATATTATTGACTACTACCTCTTTTTCCATTAACTTTTTATTTCAACTTTCATAACGTCAATCACTTTCTTCTGATTTTTTTTTTTTTTGTTTGTTACTTTCTAGATACTCCTCTAATCTTTCCTTTTTGGAGTTACTAAGCCTTTTATAATTTTCTTCTTTTGGCAATCTACCTTCTCTCATGAGGTATTCTTATACCCATGTATGACTTTAACCTATATTTATTAGATAACTTCCCTCATTTCTATATCTTCAGCAGAACCATTACCTAAGATGCAGACAGGTATGTATAACTTCTTTTAAAAAGATTTTTATTAAAATATAGCTAACATACAATATTATTTTAGTTTCAGGTATACATCATAGTTATTCAACATTTATATACTTAAAGAAGTGATCACCACAATAAGTCCAGTAACCTTCTGATACTGTACAATGGTAACAGTATTAATGACGATTTTCTCTATGCTGTACACTATATCCCCATGATGTATTTGTTTTATACTTGGAAGTTTGAACATTTAACTTCTTAATAGATATCTTTGAGATAATTTAACACACTAATGTTTTCTCTGTCTATCTTCATCCTAAGCTGTACCATGTTGGAAGTATTTTCAGCCATAAGACAAATAGTTAACAATTCCTAGAGCTATCAGGAGCCCCAATTCCCTCAAATATATATTACTGTATATCTAGTGTTAATACTGAGAAAAGATCCCCAATTACCATGAAGGTAATGAACCCTGGTCTATTGGTCTTCTCTGACCTAGAAATAATTTCTAGAGACAGCCAACTTGAGGTTCTTATATAATACATTTGAGCTTCCTTATAAATTCACAAGTGCCATCATCATCATTGTAGCTGATTCTCTTGCCACTGATACTCTTAGAGAGTGAGTTGTGACCCTAACTCCAATCTTTTTCTTCTTTTAGATGTGGATATTACCATAGGAGATACTGAATGGTAAGATGGTAGAGATGGAAACCTATCTCCTGATTCTGGTTAGTATTTACCCCTATATAATAATGTTCTATTTAGGATCTAGGAGCTGAACATGCTCAGTGTCCTAATCCTCAAAAGATTGCTGTTTCTTAAAAAAACAAACAAACAAACAAACAAAAAAAACAAAAAAACTGAATATAAATGTAAAGTTACAAAAGTGAAAGAAAACAATCTGAAAAAGCTACAATCAACAATAAAAAGAAACACTATAGATACACAAAATAACTTGGATGGATGGATCTCAAAAAAATTGAGATGAGTAAAAAAAAAATCCAATAAAAAATTATCTACTTTATGATCTAATTTATAAACATTCTTGAAATTACAAAATTAGAGAGGTGGAAAAGAGATTAGTGATTTCCAGGAATTATAGGTGAGAGAAGGATGATGGAAAGGAGGTAGCTATTTCTAAAAAAGAGAAGAATGAAGAATCTTTGTGACAGAATTATCTGTTCTGTATCTTGACTTCACTGATCACATGAATTTACACATATGATAAAATCACATAGTACAAAATACACACACATAAATGAGTGTATGTAAGACTGGTGAAATCTAAGGTTAATGGGTTTTATCAGTGAAAATTGTACTGTAGTTATGCAAGATATTGCTGTTGGAGGAAACTTGGTGAAGGTATGCAGGATCTCTCTGTATTATGTACTCTACGTGAAATTACAGTTATCTTAAAATAAAAAGTTGTTTAAAATAAAGGAAAATAAGGTGTGTAGGAGAATAATTCAGTCTTAAAATATAAGCTGGTAAAAATTTTTTTTAAAATTTAATTCATAAGAGATTCCTGTCTTTCACCCCAGATTATTAAGAGCTGAAAGAAGCATTATTCATCCCGTACAATGACAAGGATATGGGAAAGGGTTAGACTAACTCCAAACTCACTACTTAGGAAAATAGACTTTAATTTTTGGAGAAGTTATAGGTTCATAGCAAAACAGAGAAAGGTATATAGATTTCCTTTGGATCTTTAATGACCTTTCCCTTATATCTATAGTCACCATATGTGCATAGCTTCCTCCATCATTAATATTCTCCACCAGAACTAACTATATAATTAATGAACCCACGTTGACACATTATTATCACTAAAAATTGCAGTTTACATTAGGACTCAGTCTCGATGTTTTATGTTCTATGGGTTTGAACAAATATATTTGCCATTATAGTATCATACAGAATAATTTTTGCTGCTCTGAAAACCCGTGCTCTACCAATTCATCCCTCCCCTTCCACCTTCATGATACCTGCCAACTACTGAAACTACTGACCTTTCTGCTATCTTCATGGTTTTGCCTTTTCCAGAATGTCATATACTTAGAATCATATGTAGCTTTTGCTATCCTATGGTATGGATGTACCACAGTTTGGTTAGCCACTAACCTGATGATGGACATTTTGTTACATCCATATTCTTTTCCAGAGTGGCTGTGAGATTTACATTTCCATTAGCAATATATGAATAATCTGGTTTCTCCATATCTTTATCTGCATTTGCTGTGATCATTATTTTAAATTTATTTAATTTTTTTTTTACTTTAGCCATTTCGATATATGCTAATTGATATTTTATTTTGGTTGTGATTCGCATTTCTCTGATCCTAGTGATATTTTCATGTGTTTATCATCACTTATGTTCCTTGATTAAATGTCTATTTGTGTATTTTATCCATTTTTAAATTAGACTGTTTTTTAATTGTTGACTTTTGATAGTTCTTTATATATTGTTTATATACAAGTACTTTGTTGGATATGTGAGCTACAAATATATTTTTTTCCAGTCTGTACATATCTTTTCATCTTCTTCACAGTATCTGTGCAGATGCAATTGTCTTAATTTTCATGAGATTATGAAATTTTCATTTTATGAATCATGATTTGGTGTCAAGTCTCGGAAATATTTGTCCAATTCTCAGCCTCAACAATTTTATTCCATTTTTTCCTAAAAGTTTTATAATTTTACATTTCACTTTTGAGTTCATGATCAATTTTGAGTCAATTTTTGTGTAAAATGTGAGGTTTAGATTGAAGTTTTTTTTTCTGTAGTTGTCCAGTTGCTCTAGCACCATTTGTTAAAAAGGCGACATTTTTGAGTTGTTTTCCCCCCTTTACCAAAATTCAATTGAGCATATTTGTGTGGATATTTATTGGTTTTACATTCTGTGTCATTGATTTCCTCTGTAGACAGTCACATAATTTTCAAATAGAGACAATTTTATATCCTCCTTACCATTCTGTATTCCTTTATTTCTTTTTCTGCCCTATTAACATGGCTAGTATTTTCAGTTCTATGTTCAATAAGAGTAATAACGGTGGACCTCCTTCCCTTGTCTCTGATCTGAGAGGGAAAACATTCATTCTTCTACTACTAAGTTGATCATAGCTGTAGATTTTTTCACTTGTCATAATGTAGATGTTTTTATTTCTAGTTTGCTGAGATTTTTTTTTAATTGAATATAGGTGTTGAACTTTGTCCACGAACTTTGTAATTTATCTTGTCATAGAGCATAAAGTTATCATCATATCGCTATGAGAGGACTCTTATGTCCATCAGCCTTGTCTCTTGATTTGATAGAGAGAAACATAAAGGGATTTAGAAATCCTTTCCCAGGGCAGATACTCATATTACCAGATTCTAGTCTTTCTGCAAACTTCTATGTTAAATGTCAGAAACTCGATATTTATTCTCTCTTTCTCATTATATTCTTTTCCTAATGATCATTTTATAATTTTTCAGAGTAATATCTTGAGCCAAATGGGAAGCAGGTCACATATAGAAAAGCAAAATAGATTGTGTTCATATTTTCTAAAATATTAATCCTTTTACATTCAAATAGCTACTCTAGGGAGTGTAAGCTTGAATTAAGGTCATGGCAGATGACATGGATTTAGGATTTTTCTTAAGATCTTTTGATACTTGGTTTTCAAGTAGGCATCGGAAGTGATTTATTGACTGCACTTCTCTGTCTCCTTCGTAGAACAATCCAGAACTCCAGGGAAACAAACAAACAAACAAACAAACAAACTTGAATTGTTTCTAGAAATATCTTATGGATCTAATGATGGAAAAATCAACATTCTCTGAATATGCACCTGATTCTCCTTTTCAGAAGCTCTTTTGGAAAATTTGGCTGTAATTTACAAAAGGCCAAGATGCTAGTTTTTAAAACTCAGTTTTCCTATTGAATAAGTTTTATAAGTATTCCATATTTTAAAAAAATTACTTTTTTATTATCTATTTCTAAGATAGTTATAGCATACCTTTAAGAAGATATAGATTAGGTAATTCCAAGAAGGAATTATAAAAATGGGGTGTTAGCAATTGGGAAGACAACAGAGATCATTTAGTACAGGGGTCAGTAAACTACAACCAGTAGCTAAAAACTTTTTTGGCAAATAAAGTTTTATTAGAACACAGATACACTTACTCATGTACAAATTGCCTATGGCTGCTTTCATACTATAGCAACAGAGTTGAGTAGTTGAGACAAAGATCATATGACTCACACACACACAGGCACACAATTACTATCTGGCCCTTTACATAAACTGTTTGCCAGCCTTTGATCTTGTTGGAACTTTTATTTTTATGGATGAGATTTGCCCTAAATGAATGATTTTGAAATCATACAATTAGTAAGTTGTTTAAGAACATTTATATTTTTGTATATAGTACAGCAGTGCAGCCTCTTTGTAGCCACTGTGTGTATGTGTGTGTTGAATGCTATGATATTCTACCCAAACTACCCTTTAAAAATGAAAAGACTAATTTTTTTCAGCTTCTAGAAGCTTTATCATCAAAAAACCTTCATCTGCCAGATACCTACAGGAACTGAATTAAAGGGAGTTGCCTTGTCCAAGGTCAAGCCTGATTCCTGATTTGATTGGCCAGAATCCAGAGAGGAGGAGTGTAAAGGCCTGTCCCGGTTAACCCAATTTAGGAAAACGCCGAAGGAATTTTCCTGCTTCACAGCAACTCCTTGGATAGGGTTGGCTAAGGAGGCTTTCACTGAGGGGGCCTTGCACCTCAGTTTCTCTCATGGCCTAATTTTGCTTTCCTCCTTTCCTAATCTTTATTTCTACAGGTGTCGATCTTGAACATTCTCTAATAAGCCTCCTGCTTTCTAATTTCCATCTCAGAATCAGCTTCCTGGGTGGCCTATCCTGGACAAATTGCCATTAACAAAATAAAGACTAGAACATTTCCAAATTAGTATTTGAGATTCAATCTCAGATCACTAATTCGCAACACCTATTTAGTAAGGACACACTGCCTATGGTAAATGCAAGCTTTCCTGTTTCTTTGTAGAATGGTTTCATTAGTTGATTTGGTAGCGCTCATTTTTTGATGTAAGTTAATGATGCAATTATTGGAGTTCATTTCTTCAGAAGGTGAATTCTAGGATGCTGCAAATTGTTGAACATCTCTCTACCCCTCGCACTGGTAAACAAGGAAGATGCCCTGGCTGCTTTTAACCACGACGTTGCTAACATGGTGATTAGTGAAAACTGAGAACAGATAACGTTAATTATGGGGGAAAGAGTTCAATAACATCCCACTGCCCATCAGCATGCAATTTTTTCTTTGTATCTTTTCTTTGTCTTTTCTATTTAAGTTTTAACTGTACAGAGAAAAAAAATGCATGATTAGCTTAAATTCAATTTAAATTATGGTTTTACTTATATATTAATGATTACTATAGTCAATTAAACTGAGAATTGAAGGGTTTGAACTACTGAAGTGTGCGACAGAAATGTGAAGTCTACTTGGGAGTAAAACACAGGTTATAATTTTTATTTCTGCTATCTTCTGACATTTTTAGTGGCTTATGTCAACTGAATAGCTTTATAAAGTAAAACTAAACAAATAAAAATGAATGGGAATATAGGAAGAAATGCTTAAGTGGCCCCATCCAAGACAGAATGACAAAATAGTATAAATATTTACCATGTTCTGTAAATATCTGGCACTCAATCAAAAGCCGCTTAAATCTTAAAGGACCAGAAACATAATACAATTGAATGAGACTATTTCTGCTTTACCTGTTTTCTTAGAATACTTGATATATTTTTTCAGATGTAGATTTTAATTTTTAAATTCATATTTAAGGATTAGCTTTTAAATGTTTAATCAAAAATTTGTGCCACTGGCACACACACAAAAAGTTTTAATAGTTCGTATCTTAGATTTTTGTCCTGGCTCATACAACTTATACTGAAAGCACCCTGGGAATTCATTTCCCTTTCACACTGTCATAAGTAAGTGGGAATTCTCTACAATTTACTGATTGGGGTTAAATTATGTCTCTTAAATACATAAGAACAATTTTAGAAAACTAAGACTGTTATGAAATGCATAGGAAGACTGGTGTCATTAAACCTTCAGGTTCGAGGTACCATTTGTCAAATTTTTTTAAGGTTTAATGAAATAGGTTCACTCAAAATCAGAAAGGTAAACTCAGATAGAAACTACCGAGATTTTGTTGAGACAAAACGGTATTGTTTGAAGATTGTTATTTTAGCTAAACATGTTGCGAGATTTCTATTTAATTTTTTTAATGGACGAAGTTTCAGGATATAACTCAGAAAAAGTTGGCTAATGTAACTGCTACCAGACCAACATTATTAGAATAGCTAATGCAGAAACAACAGGTTGACAAATTTCAGGCATGAATGACTGAGACAATAAAAAATATTCCATTTAATATGCTTACACATTTTATTTAAAAGCACGAGGCTATTTATTTATTAGGCCAATGATAAAGATCTTATGTCATAAGATCTTTAGCTCAGTTTTATATTCTAGTAGCCAATTTATTTTGAAATTTCTAGTAGCCACCATAAGATCTTTAGCTCAGTTTTATATTCTAGTAGCCAATTTATTTTGAAACGAAGATGTTTTGCTTTTCTGAAGCAAAGAAGTGAGGAAAAGAAAAATGTTTCCAGGACAGCATTTCCCCAAGTATTGTTTCTATAGAATGCCTGTATTAGTGCTCCTGTGTAGTTGGCTAAAAATAGAGATTATTGAACTGCACTTTAGACTCCGGGGTTGAGGCTTTGAAAAGCACAGTTCCCAGGGTTTACC
>NW_011888818.1:3415014-3422103 GCF_000151845.1 Pteropus vampyrus
GTGCTCCTGTGTAGTTGGCTAAAAATAGAGATTATTGAACTGCACTTTAGACTCCGGGGTTGAGGCTTTGAAAAGCACAGTTCCCAGGGTTTACCTTGTTTAGAACTATCTACCCCCAATATTATGTGCTAAAAAGCCTGGTGTAAATGACTGTGGGTATGGAGGGGGAGTTGTTGGCTCTACTGTAGGCTATGGTTTCCAAAAACCAAGCTGTATTCTTCAAATGTACGGGAACTGCAGGTGGTCTGAGAGTACTGGGCATGGTGCCCATGTGCCCAAGCACTCATCATCAACGCCACATTAGGGTGCAGGCTATCATGCCCTTCCCGATCCTAATGCATAAGAAACTATGACACATGGAAAGAGATGAATAAATGCTTTTAAATTCTGTCTATAACCATCAGAAATTTCTACTTCATCTCGCTTGTGGTAGTTACTCGGTGTGTTTTTCACTGAATGAACTGAATTTATTCTAGTCTCTGCTGGCAACTGACAGACTTCACAAGATACTTCTCTGAACTTCATTTTCCTCATCTCAGGAATGAGATTGATAATAATACCTTTCCTCAGGAGTTTTTCTAAAGAGAAATATGGTCATATATGTGAACGCTCTCTGGAAATGAAAAACCTCCAAACAATTGTAAGAGTGAAAGATTAGAAATGTGTATATATGTGTTTTTTTCCCATATGTCTATTAATATTTTAGAAATAAAAAAGCAGTGCCAGTTTTTTCATTAGCATAGTTTTAATCAATAAACTAGGTTATCTTGATTGAAGAAATATATTATTTGTATAAGAATTAATCTCTTTTTCTAAAGTCTAGCCTGTGAATACTAAATATTAAAAAAAAATTCTTATAAGAACAAGCATATAGGCCATGAATTAATCAGATATTCTTGTACATTCTGGATCCAGCTTACCTCTCCAGATTTACTACATTTATTCATATGGTTATTTGTTCAAATACTATCAAACTATCAAACCTAGTTACTAAGCTCAAAATTTATAGATATGATTTACTTGCATTCTCACTAAGATGTCTTACATAAATCTCAAATATGTAATAATAATAAATATATAAATATTTACATAAATATGATTAGATAATAGCTAAAAGTATTTTAATTTCTAGTGTTCATCTCCCAAGTAAAAATACTTATTTTCCCCATTTTTCCTATTTGCTAAGGAGTTTTCACTGTATAAATGTAACAGAATTTGTTTTTCCATTTACCAGATGGAGGGCATTGGAGTTACTTCTAGTTTCCAGCAATTGTTGGGAAAAAAATCACCATAAGCATTTGTATAAACATCATTGTGTGAACATTAGTCATCCTTTCTCAAAAAAAAGAAAAGAAGCAAAGGTGCTGAAACTCTCCTAGGAGATTTGAATGGGTTCATCAACAGCTTCTGCTGCACTGTCTGAATTTTGACTATGTTCATTTATTGTTTTTAATTAAAAAAAAAATTTAAATAGTCAGTAACTTAGATCAATATATGACATAGGAAATCTCCATCTTCCTCTTCATTCCTTTCACATTTCTTCTCTCCTTCTCACATCTCATCCTTCTATCAGTTCTATAAATGTTAAAAACCCCTCATATAAGTTCTTCACTCTGTTTGGAAATGTGTTCTCCACGCCTCCTTCTTCCTTTTGACTTGGCTCATTCTGACACACCTTTCACAGCTTGGCCTGTGTAATACTACTTGTAGGTAACTTCTGTTCCTTGACTGTTCAGGCCAGGTTAAAGTCCTTGATCACTTACTCTCATCACTGCTGCAGCATTTACTTTGCAGCTCTGATGAGTTTTTCAGAACACTTCCTGTTACAGGTGGGAAAACCCAATTCAAATAAAAAAAAATAATAATAACAGTGTCCCTTAAATAGAAAAGTCCAAGTTTTGGTCCTTATTGGCATTCAGAAATTGGCATATGGGTATGGCATTCAGAAACAAGTTTCCAGTATGACTCCACCTTATAGTTTGTTGCCTTCATTCTCAGATTTCGCATGGCAATCTTCGGCAGCCCTGGGTTTCCATCTTCCCCAAGTCAAATCTCGTGATAATAGAACATGTCATTCTTTACACATACAGTAAAAATCTCAATATGACTCATTGACTCTAATCAATGTCACATGCTCGTTTTATGATTAAACAGTGAAATTAAGGGTGCAATGCTGTGGAAAGGCCCACCTGAAAGTAGTATCTAAGACACAGTTCCAACAACAGCTGAGGACCTTGCATGCAAAGCAGAAAAATGGACAAAAATTTTTCATTTGATTTGAGCATGTGGGTTCTCCTAAAGCTGCTCCAGGGACAGTAATAGTAGTCTTAGAAGCAAAATATTATTTAGAGAACCCACTCACTAAGCAAGGTTGAAAGTTCTTATTACTTGTAGCAGTAAAATGCCAAGAGGGTTAGGAGACAGGAACTGTAAAAACATGAAGGCTTTATATCATAGCATGTTGTTTTGAAGAATGGATGAGCAATGCTAAATTAGGAGAGGCAAGTTGAAACCTTAGAATAAGGCTCTTATGTACCTACAGAGTCTGGAACACTAAGAAAAAAAAAACTTTTTATTAAAAAATTAAAGCAAAATTTACCTTACATAACATATTAATTCCAGTGTAACTTAATAAACTCTTAATGAAATTTAGTTATTTGGTCCCTTGTAGACAGCAAGTTGCAAATTCAATATTCTCAGAAATAGAAAAAAAATAAAGAAGTCCAATAATTGAATTTTTGAGAAAGCAATTTATAGATATCTGCAACAATGCAGACTTGAAAAGGATAAGGAGATTCTTAGAAAAGCTTTCCCTGTCAAACCTTTAAGTACCTTCTTAAAAAAAATTGGTGACTAAAGTTAATATTTCACAGAAATTCTATGATAATTTTAAAAGAAAACATTAAGCAGAAGCTCAAAAATATATTCAATTCTTATAAAGCTTTGTCACTTATTAGTATCATATTTATAGGTTAATAAAGGGTAGTTTCCTATAACTGCTAATTATTTATTTACACGTAACATTGCCTGAGTAGCCGCATGAAAACAACTGGCCTTGAGGAAGCATATTTAAGTGTTTCACATAACAAAACATATAAGAATTTATAAACTGATCTGATGTGGCCACGAAGAAATTTCAATCTGACTCCCATATCCCTAAGTTGAAGTGTGCATATGATTCCCAGGGTATGCTTGGGTGATAAAGAAAATCAAGATGCCCAAAGAGTTTGCTGTGTCTGAAGCTTTCACTGTGTATCCAATTGTCAATATGTTGATCTCGCTGGTGTGTGAGAAGTGACTATGTCTGAAGTATTACATATTGTGTGTCTGTAATAATTTGTGCCCAGAGATTTTGGAAGGTTTGGAATGGTTTATTTGTCTAGAGCACTCGCTTTTTCCAAAATGTTAAGTTTGTCTGGCACAACTGTGTATTTGAAGGGGTAAATCTGTCTTGGTTATTAGTATTTATGGAGTGGTACATTTGTTTGGGTGCACTTGCTACTGGCCATACTATTAAAATTACTGCCACTTCCCACATCCTCAAAAGTTTCAATCAAATGCTGTTCTTCTACTTGGTAATGTGACACAGAGTAAACAAAGTGGTGGCCCTTTCTGGAATGCAGTTTCTCAGTGCTCCAGTCTGATCCCTGGCATAAGACCTTCAGGCCATCAGAAGCATCCCAGACCCGTGAGATGGAGAATCCATGGCAACTTGTCATAACTATACTCTACTTGCCCAAATTCTGGATAACACACTCAATATTTCCATAAGGGAAGACAGCTATTAATTCTGCTCTTGAGAGTCTCACTTTCTCTAGACTTTCATCATCTCATAGCAACCCTACCCAAGACCGACGGCTTCTAAACAACTATGATTCCAATAGCTCCCTCCTGCTTTTGCATCTACAAATGATCAGGGCTTGTATTAGACAGAAAAATTGACATATCTAGAGAGAGTACAGACACTAGCATTAGAGAATTGGAGTTTCAATCCAGGCTTTCTCATTAAAAAGCTGTCTGATCTCAAAACATTTAAACTTTCTGAAGTTTAGGGAAAATAGTAATAAATAATTATTACTAATAATTATTAATAAATAAATATTAATAATAATAATGATAATACTTAACCGACAGGTTGTTGTGAAGATTCAATTAGGCCCAAGTTCAATTCAGTTTGTCATAATTCACGCTTCTGGGAATTCAGTAAAAATAAAAAGAATGACAGCTATTATCTTAGTTATATTTCCCTAAGTTACAATTGTGTGTGATTGTCACATAACCAATGGAAGCGTAAGTTGCTATTGATTGGCTAGACAGTTGCAGGAGATAGAATTCTATGATAATCCCAAAGATTTCTGCCTCTGCAATGAACATGCCTTGAATATTTTATAATAATATTCAATATTTAATATAATTATGTAAGAATGAATCATAAATTAATATTATATAAATATTCAAGTCTGGATGAACATGCCTTGAATAATACTCTTCCCTGGAGTGTGAGAGAGATTTGTGAATATGGGATTTTACCTTCATGATTTTGTACCTCATATGGCAGAAGAGATTTTGCAGATGTAATTAAGCTCCCTAATCAGCTGACTTTGATTTAAGCAAAAGGGAAACTATTCTGGAAAGGATGATAACTAACTAATCAAATGAGTTCTTTAAAATGACTTCTCAGAAGTCAAAGAGATTAGAAGTCTGAGAGACAGTCTACTATCCTGAAAGGATGCAAACCACTGTGTTTTGGAGAGAGTCACACGGCAGGGAATGGCAGACAGCCTTCTAGATGCTGAATGCCTCAGTCCTACAGATGCAAGGAACTAAATTCTGTCCAAAATTAGTCAGCTTAAAATAAACTCTAAGCTTTAGATGAGAATGCAGTCCTGGCTGACACCCTGATTTCAGCCTGGTGAGACCCAAAGTAGAGGATCCTGCTAATCTGTACCCAGATACTTGATCCATGAAAACTGAGCTAATGATAAGTATCGTTTTAAGCCACTAAGTTTGTGGTAATTTGTTATGCAGTGATAGAAAACTAATACAAGAGACTATACAAAAATCATGCTGAGCTAAATTTTATGTACAAGAATAGATAAAATTATTTCAATAAAAATAATACAATTTTAATTGGAGAAGGGAGTAAAAAGAGAACAATTGTCTTATATGTAATAAGAAAAGCTCAATATTGATTGTATTTCCTGAAATAATGATTCCTGAAATTAAGATTCAAGTAGTCATTGCAATATATGTAAGTGGCTCTTTCAAAAACAGAAATTGCTTTGTTATGCATGGTCAACGTCAAAAGATAGTTCCTGCTGATTTTCCAGAGTCAAATGTATGTTAAGAACTGATTTGCAGCTGTTATAAAGAAGTGAACTTACCAAGCATTTAGCTATTTTGTTACTGCTTTATTGTTTAGGACATCATAGGGAAAAGGATATAAAATGGGAGTATTTTCATTCTGTTTATGATCCTCTTCTTGTATGGAAGAAAGAAGTCATCAGTGTGTCTGTTCTTATAGTTAAATCTTAGAGGCTTTACTGAAAATCGAAGAGCAATAAAAGCAGATGGTAGTTTTGCTTGAGAAATGTTTATCTTAGCTCCACTTCTCAGGTTGTGTAGACATATATGGACATAGAATAACCTACGGCGGTACTGAATTGTCTCATTTCACTTAAATGGTGGCACTCCTGGACGGGGGGTTGGGAGGGGGAATGACTGTGTACACAATCAGCATCAAGATTTACATCCATTTATTTAATTTCCCATTCTGGTCAGATTTTTATTTAAATGTCAAAGAAACATAAATCATTAGGAAACATTTGTAATATCTCTTCAGGACAATAAGAGTTAGCAACCACAAGAGACAAAACTTGAAAAATAATAGCAGAGAGAGAATTGAGGAATGGAGGAAAGTATTGATTTGATTCTTGATTTGTGAAAAATAAACATTAGAGGGTATATGCAGATAAGATTTCCAAAATATTCTTATTATCAGTGAATCTAAGACTGCAGAGATATCACATAGGTTAGTCAGCCTGGGGAGAATCTCAATGCTGGGAATACTTTTAAGAAATAAAATGAAAGCCCGTTTGGAAATTCAGCTTGCGCTTGCTTAAAACAGATTTCTAAATGAAGTGGCCACTCCATAACCAATGAGGGCAATGGTGCTTGCTGTAGAGGAGTCAAATCATAGATAAATGTAGTCTGTCCCAATAAATACAGAAACATGAAGCTTTTAGTGGGAGAGTAGCAGTCTCTAGCGACAAAACCACTTATTAGAGCAAACAAATAATACATAAACGAATATTAACAAATGTATCCCAAAAATCTAGTTAAAGGATAATTGAAAATGACCACCTAAAATATATTCTCAGGATGCATAAATATTTACGAAGTATATAGGTCTCCAAACAATTTATTTTACCAGTGGCAAGATTGTAACTAGTAAAACTGAGAAACCTACCTACCACAGCTGTTATGCTTTGTTTCAAGTCTTCGCCTCCAAAATAAAGCAGAAATTGAAGAGAAATCTAACTGGCCACATTGTCAATGCTCTAAATTCCTACCTCAGCATTCTCATGGTACCAAGTAAATAGTGGAAATATAAATGAAAATTTTAATTTTGGTGTTTATGTGAAAAACTTAAAGCTTTGATGAAATTGTTGCAACTCTCTTAGAAACATAAACACATAACATTTGATTATGGAATCTTTAAAAAGACTGTTTTATGAAAAGTCTAGGGCATCTAAAGTAATTAAGAGAAAGAAAAACATTATAACAGAGATCAAACTTTTATAATTTTAATAAAAAGAATACAATACCAAAATTGACTCAGATACCAAAATTCATCCAAAATTATAGAAATAACCAAAGATTAAAAAGAATTATCAAACAACTTTAAATAAAAAGTCAACACCGTTCTGTGGGTAGAATCATTAAAACCTTCAAGTATTAGACCATTTCAAAATGATATTTTCATTTGAAAGAAAAAACAATATGATTATAGATATGGGAGATCATTTTATGAACTTTATAGATGTCTAATCAATGTACTATATACTTGAAACTAATTTAAATAAATAA
>NW_011888818.1:3422153-3429326 GCF_000151845.1 Pteropus vampyrus
CAAGTAAATAGTGGAAATATAAATGAAAATTTTAATTTTGGTGTTTATGTGAAAAACTTAAAGCTTTGATGAAATTGTTGCAACTCTCTTAGAAACATAAACACATAACATTTGATTATGGAATCTTTAAAAAGACTGTTTTATGAAAAGTCTAGGGCATCTAAAGTAATTAAGAGAAAGAAAAACATTATAACAGAGATCAAACTTTTATAATTTTAATAAAAAGAATACAATACCAAAATTGACTCAGATACCAAAATTCATCCAAAATTATGGAAATAACCAAAGATTAAAAAGAATTATCAAACAACTTTAAATAAAAAGTCAACACCGTTCTGTGGGTAGAATCATTAAAACCTTCAAGTATTAGACCATTTCAAAATGATATTTTCATTTGAAAGAAAAAACAATATGATTATAGATATGGGAGATCATTTTATGAACTTTATAGATGTCTAATCAATGTACTATATACTTGAAACTAATTTAAATAAATAAGTTTATTTTAAAAAATCCTACAATGAAACAATTCCCCCAAATCTAGTGTCAGAGTACTAAAAATTTATTCACATTTGGTGCATGAGCACCCAGACCCATGGGTTTTGGTTTTGGATGGCAGTTGTTGGGAGATCTAAATTTTTCTTTGTTTCTCTGTTTTTTACATTATGATAAGTTAATGTATCGGGAAATGCAATCTGTATCATTCTGTAAATACTGAGTCACTTTTGGATAGAATACCGTCATTTTATATTTTGACTCTTTCCCTTTCCTCTCCAATTCTCCTCTTCAAGCCTTTGACTAAGTGTTTAGAGAGGCCTTGTGACCTCAAATCAACAGAGGAAGAACTGAGGTACTTGTATTTACAAGATGTCCTCTGTAGACTTGCTAGACATGCTCTGGGGTTCTTGGTCTAGATTTCTTCTAGACTGGGAGCTCCTGGGGAAAGACATAATAACATCTGGCTTTGAGGACCATGATTTTTCTGGTATTCACTGCTAGAGTCTTTAATCCTGGTCATTTATCTCTGGACTCAAAGTTCTTACACCTTACACACACTCTTCTTTTTAATCGCAGTCTCTACTGGTCCACAGGCTTTCTCAACACTTCTGTGTTTCCTTTCTGATCACATGGACAATTCTGGGTCTCTTTCTCACAACTCCGAACACATAGAAATCCACACGGGCTTCTGGCTTGCCCATCTAGCTGCCTTTTGCTGTAGCTTCTTCATGGTCATTTACCCTGCATCTTTGAGGAAAGTGAAAGTCTGTGGAGCTCCACTAGAGGCCTTGGAAGTGTGCCAATAGCCTTCAAAGTTCTCAGGTTCTCCAAATAGCTAAATATTTCTACCCTTGCTCCTGTGTTCATCTTTCTGGGCAAATTTCGAAGCATAATTCATGTGTTTCTGACCCCACCCCCCACCAGATCTACCTAAGACTCCCTTCTCCTCCCACAATTTAGTGGAACCACAAGACTGAAGCTGTTCCCAAATCCTACCAGTCTCAGGAGGATCCTCTTCCCCACCTATGTAATATTTTATGTTTACAGTAGCCAGGGTTGCATCATTTTATGCTGAAATATAGAATATTGGATTTCAGAAAATCTTTTTTTTTTTTTTGGTACTGCTCTCTGCTTTTACAAATATGGTCTTGCTAAAGAGGTTGTGCAAGTCTGCTAGCGTTAAGACTGAAAGCTGATCAATGTCCTCTTTCTTATAGGAAATACGATTTTACAACACAGATTTTCTCTGAAGATGAACTGATATAAAGTAGGCCAAGTCTTTAGCACTCTGTGTGCCATATAGTGATCATTCAGTGCATATTGACTACTATGATTGTGTGGTAATTCCCCTAACATCACATAAAAAATTCCCAATCATTCATTAAAATTTAGTTTCTCTATTTAGAGAATGACTTTAAATATTATTCTGGATTTTGGCTTTCTCAGAAAGGTTCTGTACAATTTTTTCTCTCATACCTTCCCTTTCTCTTCTCTATAAAGTCTCTGAATTTCAGTGAATTCCTATGCATATTTCCTCTGCACCCTCCCCCTGAGTACTCTCCCTTCATCTCCTTCCTGCATTTTCCCCTGTGCTTTTTCCCCCGCCTATTCCTTTTGCACAGTATCATTGTCTATTCTTCCTGCATACTTTCCCTCCTTTCTAGCAGTCTGCTACCCAGAACCATCAGAAGCCATTTTATCCCTCTATATGCTGTGGGATGTTTTTTTTCTCCTTCACTCAGTTCTAATTTCATCCGTAAAGGTTAAACCTTTTTCCTAATAAGTGCTTCTAATTCTTTAACACCTCATATGCTTGCTGCTTCCTTTAAAGAAAAAAAAAATATTTTTTGCTTAAAACATCTTGTGGTCCCTCCATTTGCTTTTTCCAGGTTTCTGTTAGCAATATGATTCCCACACACAAAGTATTCTGACTGATGGATTTCTTCTGTTTTTCCCCTTTGCATTTGAAATTCTTCTTAGATATGGCAAAAACTGGGAGGTACGTGAGTATCCCAAAGTCAAGCTCCACAGGTTACCACCTCTTTTATACTCTAGACAATCCAAATCTGCTTGCTTTCAGAAGTCATTGTTTAACAACGGCATAAACCATGATAAATGACAGTAAGTGTTTCTTCAAGGAGATCCACGTCATTCAAACAAATAATTTCTGTCAAACTAACCTACTCATTACTCTTAAGTTTCCTTTAAAACAAAACTGAATACTACCATCAGAAAAGAGTTGCTAATTATGACATAAGACTTTCTTCATTCGAAGAATAAACATTCACCATGACAAATGATTTTGTTAAAGGCCATGGACCTTTTATTTATTCCAACATGGAAGTAGCAGTACTCCCTCAGTGTGTGTCAGTGTGTACCTGAGGTGAGTGAAATCACGGGACAAACAAGACACATTGTCCTGGAACACCAATTTGTTCTATAGTAATTTATTTAAAACATCATTTTTAAAAAGAGTAAAATAAACCACATTATCATAGATTCAATAAAAAATAGACCCAAAGACTTTAAGACAAATATATAAAAAAACTAAATGGATTTTTTCCTTTCCTTGGAAGTCATTGGATCACTCAGAGGTTTGCATTCTTTTGCCCACCTTGTTAATTAAAATATTAAAGTATACCTATCGAGAATTTTTAGCAATCAGTAGATTTAAAACTATATATAAGCTAAGAATTCAGAGGCCTTATGCAAGACTTGCCTACCATTAATTAAAAAAGGGCTTAATAGTCAGAAGATTTAGAATAAACTCCGTAAACCTGAGAAAATTTAAAGCTCTTCTCTTTTCTCTACCAGTTCTTTGACATTTTTTAAAGTAGTATAGTTCTTCAAAGGCTATATATTTGTAAAATGGATTTTATGTAATTCTCTTCAATACTAATTAATAACTTTAGAATATTGCAATTCAATTCTGGAAGACAATTTCTCTTTGGTCATTCATAGCCTTCAGATACAAAAGGTTATAGATTACCACACAAAAAGAAAGCTGTTTTTTTTTCTATTTTTTTTTTATGTATAATCTAGTTATTTTAGGATTTTTGAAAATATACATGGCTTATTTGGAATTTCAAAGGATGAGAAAAGTTTTCTAGAAGATAACATCGAAAATCTTTCCTGGAGTCCTTCTGTAGGTTGCCATGGTGACCTTGCAGCAGGGCTCTAAACATAGAAGAATGGATCATATTTCCCATCTATTGTCTCTAAGTGAAGGAAGTCAGGCAATGTTTGACATCCATGTCATGGTTGTTGTGTGATTAATGTAATCCTTCTAAATTCTGTGGCTCAGTTATACTGTGTTTTGTTTGTTTTTATCATATGCAGGACCCTAAGGTTCATGAGTAATATGATTGGCAGGGGAAAATGGATCTGTTTGCTTTTGTTATTTGCTAGAATATGGCAAGGTTGGACAAAAAGAAATAATTGAAATAAAATTTGACTGATAAGAAATAAACTTGTTGATATTAGTAACATTAAATTTGGCTGTGACTATGGCTTAAACATGTGTATGTGGTATCTGAGTATGAAAGCTATTTTATTAGAAAAATGTTATTTCAGCTAATGAAATTGTTGGTAGTAGAAAGGATTTATGAAATTTAAGTTAGGTTTATATCAAGTCAAGAAACTTCTAATTCGATATTTTCTAAAACTGTCATATATGTTCTCAATGCAAATATGAAGTGACTCTCTGGCTAGAAATTTTCTAAGTAAAAAGAGTTTCTCTGTTTTGCCAAAGAGGTGACTCATGCAGGGTCCTTGGAGAATTTTCGGATGGGAACCAGTCACCAGAAAGACCCCAAGAATGTGATTAGAGCGTTGAACCTTTCGATTGCAAGACCACTGGGGAAGAGAGGGTTGGGTGGAGATTGAGTTTAATCATGTGGCCAGTGATTTAATCACTTACACTTACATAATGAAACCCCAATAAAAACTATGGACACTGTAGTTTAGAAAAGCCTCATTGCATTCACCTGTTTGGGAATATTGATGTGTTGGGAGGGTAACATGCCCTGACTCCACAGAGAGCTGGCACAGAAGCTCTGTGTTTGGAACCTTCCTAGACCCTGCTTCGTGTTTATTCTTTATTATAAAATGGTAATCTTAAGTAAAACACATTCATTGAGTTCTGTGAGGTGTTCTAATGAATTATCAAAACTATGGGGATTATAAGAACATTTAAATTTGTAGCTAGTCAGTCATACACTAATCCTTGGCAGGTTGTTAGCATCAGAACTATATTTTACTGCCCCCATTGGCAGTTACGCCAGTTAGGGGTGGAAATCAAATAGAAGAGAAGGGGTCCTGGTTCTCTAATAATTGTCTTTTGAGTATCTTTAGGGATAATGTTTTTGAATATAAACAGATATTATTGACCTTTATTTTCTGGGAAAGCCACTTCCCAGTATAGTTAAGAGGGACTTTTTGAAGGTCTTTCTCAATGTGAGGTGAGGGCAACTTGGTAACTATATTTTTCTGAAAGCTGACAAATAAAGGCTATAGTGAAGGAAGTTGTGTCGTTGGGAAGAAATTTAAAAGGCATCACTTGAGAGTAGAAATAAAGCCTGAGGGATTAAACAAAACCTTTACTCTGAGATCAGTCAGACACAAGTTGACTTTGAACAGGAAGCAACATTTCCAAAGGATCACTCCAGGTGCTGTGTTGAGAATGGGAAAAAAAGAGGAATAGCAAGAGTGAACACAAGTGACCAATGAAGAAGCACACAGGTAACCAATGAAGAAGCTGTTGCCATAACTTGGATGAGAGATAATTAAACCAGGGATGGAGCAGTTGCTAAAGAAAAAGAAAAGCATCAAATTTAGTAGACAAAGTTTTAATGAAATTGTTCATATAACTAAAACCAGCTATAAACTTTCCAAATTGTTATAGTAAAACAAACACACACACAAATTCCCACCAACTTATAAGAAATGCAATCCCATACATTAAAAGATAAAGAACAAAAACAGTATTTAGAAAGAAGATGTAAGCTAAAAGAATTAGAATATTCTTATTCTTCATCAATTATTGTAAAACAGAACACATTTAATTATTAAAATAAAGTCATAAATTCTAACAAAGAATACTGCACTGAGTTTATTAGAAAAGATGCATCTAAAATCAAAATGACATAGAGAGGTCACTCAGATTCTTAAAGTATACAAATACTGCATACCAGGCAATTGCTAATAAAAAGAAAAAGGGATCTGTGATACTAATGTCAAATATTTTGAAATCAAGTTAAAAATATTCAATAAGGGAAAGAAATGAGATTTAAATTATGCAAGATAAATGCACAATGAGGTTAGAACCATAATATATTTTTGTATATAAATAGCACACTAGAAGGAAGAAAAAGAAAATAAGAGAGGAGAGGAGAAGGGAGGGAGGAAAGCATAAATAAATAAATATATATCTGTATATATGTATGTGTATATATATATCTATCTATACACACACACACACACACACACAAAGCACACACACACACAAGAACAGGATGAGTAAAGAGAATTGTCATAAAATACAACAGAAATAGAGAAATTAAACTCATGTCTTTCAGCTCTTCTTAATGAAACATCCCAAAGAATAATAAACAGGGAATGCGATTATGTATTCTATAGATTTAAACAAAAAGACACATATAAAACTCCAATTTATTCTGAATAATAGTATTTTAACACACATATATATTCTCCACAATTCTCATATCTCCACATATAATTAATTGGTTAATTAATTATTCAAAGTAGGTATAATACTACTTTCTCTGATAACACGAGAGAGAAGAAAGAAGAGATAGAAGAAAAAAACTTTTAGTTATGAAAATTAAATATTTTTAGAAGTTTGATAAAGAGAAGAAAAAAACTACTGAAAATTAAATATTTCTCTCATAAATAGCTCTTAAATAAAGTTGCAAAATATCTAGAAAATGATAGTGAAAATATAGTATATTAAAATACTATAAGACTAATAATGCTGAGAAAAATTAAGATTTAAATGCTTATCTACATAAACACATAATGATTAATTTTTTAAAAAATATTTTAACAATTCTCACTCTTTAAAATCAATTCTAGTGACTGGAAAAAAAATTAGGACATATTTTTTTTAACACTTCCAAAGTTGGAATCTGTCTTTATTTCCTTTAATTATTATTCTATAGTAAGTCTTCAAGCTCCAGTTTGAGATGATCCAAGTCTTACATTTTCTGTTTTCCTACTGTAGCCCTCAGTGGGAGGTGTCCTATATTTTCTTCTCTTTAACTATTTTTCCTATGAATGTCAGAAGGGTGATTTTTTTGTAACTTCCAGGACAGTTAGGTTATGTACCGTGACCTACAGAGTTGTTAAAGCCCAGCATAACCTAGTAAGATGACAAAAACTGGCAAAATGTTGGTTTTCTTCTAAATTTTACACTGTAATAAAAGACAGAAAATGAGAGCTTTTAACAACAACAACAACAACAAAAGCCAATTTAGGGAATCATTAATTAATTAAGATACAGAGATTTCAAGTTATAGATTCCTGATATATGTATAAGGAACCCTAATATGTAAAAAAGTGTAATAAACTGGGCTGGAAAAGAAATTTTGAATTCCCTCTCCTCTGAATTCAGTTAGCTATAATAGCTACATTGATGAGTGATGGGAATCCTGTCCT
>NW_011888818.1:3429376-3431851 GCF_000151845.1 Pteropus vampyrus
TTTAACACTTCCAAAGTTGGAATCTGTCTTTATTTCCTTTAATTATTATTCTATAGTAAGTCTTCAAGCTCCAGTTTGAGATGATCCAAGTCTTACATTTTCTGTTTTCCTACTGTAGCCCTCAGTGGGAGGTGTCCTATATTTTCTTCTCTTTAACTATTTTTCTTATGAATGTCAGAAGGGTGATTTTTTTGTAACTTCCAGGACAGTTAGGTTATGTACCGTGACCTACAGAGTTGTTAAAGCCCAGCATAACCTAGTAAGATGACAAAAACTGGCAAAATGTTGGTTTTCTTCTAAATTTTACACTGTAATAAAAGACAGAAAATGAGAGCTTTTAACAACAACAACAACAACAAAAGCCAATTTAGGGAATCATTAATTAATTAAGATACAGAGATTTCAAGTTATAGATTCCTGATATATGTATAAGGAACCCTAATATGTAAAAAAGTGTAATAAACTGGGCTGGAAAAGAAATTTTGAATTCCCTCTCCTCTGAATTCAGTTAGCTATAATAGCTACATTGATGAGTGATGGGAATCCTGTCCTCCTTTCTTCCCAGAATTACTTTTAGGTTATCTCTGTGTCTCAAGATCTTGAAATATTTTTGTATGAGGTAAACTACTGATCTCTATCTGTGTGGGGAAAGGTGAAGAATGCATATTTTTCCTATCTAGCATATAAAATTTAGGTAATTAGGGTTTTCAATGTAAGCTAATGAGCAGTAAGATATACATACATCCATGATCTGCTGGGGTTATAAAGGAATAAGACAAGGTCACAGAAACTGGAATCACAAGCCTTTCACTTTGTCCCACTTCTGCTGAGACCAATTTGAAACATGTTTTTAATACTGGAGCCATAATATCTTTGAGCAAATGACTCTCTCAGTATCAAGCATTAACCGGGTCATTGACTGACTCAGAATGGATGAACAATGCCAAGCAATCAATATCATCTCCCACATATCTGTAGCCAATTGAGATTTCTGTTGTTTCATAATATCTCAACCTCCTACTCACTGCAGAAGGACTACAAATAAGATAAGCAGCTTTCTTTGTCTCATTTTCAAAATATTATTTGATCAATATTTATGTCCAATTGTATTATATGTTGTGTTGTGGATAGAGATGTACACATGAACATGATACTTGATATGTAATTCTGACTATGCTTTGGTAGCATTGACAAAGAACAGGTGAACAAGAGCTGAGGGAAAAATTGTGTGCTTGCCTCTAAACAAGGCCAATATATACATTTAGCATTAAAAGCGCCATCATCTAATGTAATGTAATGTGGCTTACATTGTTTATGAATATTCCTTAATAACAGATGCTACTGGGGACCATAAGGAATAAGGAAAAATATTTAAGATGTTTATGTAATATTTGGGTAATTAGGTATTTCGCATTTTGAGAGAGATATTTTTCTATAAGCAAATACATAAAATTTTATCTGCATATTTCTATCAGGATTTTTCTGGTTGAGATTAGAAAGATCTAATTGCCCAAATATTATGTAGATATTCTAAGTATCTAAACAAATATAAATAGCTTTATTTGAAAGGAAAATACTAGCCAACTTCCTATTTAAAATCTTTCTAAAGATAAATAAGAAAAAGACAAACATCTAAATGTTAAACTAGTCAAAGCACAGTCAGAAATATTTTTTCAGATATTACCTCAATGTATATATCTCAATTTTTAATATAATATTGAATAATTGCAAAATTATCCATCACTGGAATATTGTTAAATGAGTATCTAAATAGGTAATGTTGTAGATCTAATAAGTGGATGATGTAGATCACTTGCTCTCTCACTTTTTAATGCTCATTAAGTCATGTTATAATAGTTGAATTAAAAAATACTCAGTATTTTTATTGATTTTTTTCTTTATTGTTTACTGATACCTATTATAGTTATTTTAATTTGAAAAAATAATTTGAAATTATCTATATTAACTTCATTGCAAAATCTTTCCATTTCTATTTTTATGCATTTTTATACCTTATGAAACAAATAAAAATATTATAAGATTTAGTGTATTATTTTTGTGTTTGTAGATATTCAATGTCCCCATTTACCTTATTCTTATTTATTTTACTTAAGGTTACTAATGAAGATTAGGATCACATGGACCATAGAATATTAAAATAATTTTATAAATTGATTTGTTAAAATGAAACAAAGACTTGTAAGAAGAATTTAAAAGCATTTTTAATTGTCTGCATATTAAAGCAAATACTGTTCTTTAACCTAAAATGTTAAATTAAGGACAAAAAACAGACTTTGACCCTCTTAAAAAATTGCTCTTATTTGCACTACAACATTGACCACAACCCAATGACAATGTTTAAAAGTTATTTCTTTGTTGCAGTTAACAGGTAAAGATACATTTTATATATAAATTCAAATGTTGATTTTTATAATCATGATAGAAATTGAAGTTGCTGTTTTCTCTTTCTCTGTA
>NW_011888818.1:3432531-3437248 GCF_000151845.1 Pteropus vampyrus
GAAAGAATAAATTGTGTGTATGTGTATGTATTTTGAATATTCAAAGGCTAAAGAAGTGTAATTTATCTTCTACTAAATAGTGATTGTATTACCAATTTTTCTAAGAAATAAATTCACAGCTACCATGCCAGGTCTGGTAATTTGCTCTGTGTCCAACATATACTCATTCTATGTATATGATAAATCAGATCTTCTCTTGTTGATACATTTATAATATCCGAATATATTTGAGTTTATTAATGACATTTTAATTATTTGAGAAATGAGTCAGCTGAATTAATAATAATAAAATAAAAACTCAGGACATTCATAACACTGTAGGATACACAAAAGGTAATAGAGAATAGGCAGGTAAGTTACTGAAATAAAATAGAGTTAAAGACAGTGATATAGATTTCCGGTCAAGATGGCAAAATAGGTACAGATGGCAAAAGAGGAGCCAAACAAAATAGGTACAAGATGGCAAAAGAGGAGCCAAACATTGTGTTTGGCTCCTCTCACAACCACATCAAAATTACAACTAAACTACAGAACGACCATCATTGAAAACTAACTGGAGTCTAGTTGAACAGTCTTACTTCTATGGACAAACAAAAGAGGCCAAATAGAGACTGGTAGGAGAGGTGGAGACAGGCTGATATGGAACAGGCTGGTGCCACACCCACGTGTGGCAGGTGAAAATCAGTAGAGATATCTTGACCACAGAGGTCCCCCTGGAGAAACAAGGGATCCCAGCCCCACTTTGGGCTCCCCAGACTGTGATTCCAGTGCTGGAAAAAGAAGTTCCCACAACATCTGGCCGTGAAAACCAGGGAAGATAGTGTGCAAGTGACATGGAGGGCTGTAGGAGTCCTGCACATGGACTTACTTACTGACAGACTTACTCACTCTGGGCTCTGGTGTTTGAGCAGGAGTTTAAAGGCTCCAGGGACATACGAGGAAGAAGTGAATTGTTTGGCTTTGGTGTGAGGGCTGGAAGGATAGCTTTCTACCAGGCAGAAGTGCTGGAAGAGGCCACTGTTACTATGTTGGGCCCTGCCCCCACATAGCATGCAGACTCAGGCAGCCACTGTATCTGAGCTTCCATCAACCTGAATAACACTGGTCACTCCACTCTGGTGATTCCCTGAGACCTGCCCCTCTCAACTTGTAGGCCCACCCAGGCCACTTCCAGTGGCTTTTCTATACAAATGGCCTATCTTGGCTCATGCTGTGAACTTTTCTAGAATCTCTCAAAGGTTCAAAAATCCAATAAAGCAGCATCTGGCTTTAGCATGTGCTGTACCTCTTACTAAGCAGACTGGGCAGTCACCAGAGTCCTGCTAAAGTGAATCCTGCTCCATAGGGTCAGACTTGCACAACAACTCCTCCACTGTAGTCACCAACCAGTCCTCACAACCAATCAGCCCAAGGGTCAATCCCTCTAGTTGACTTGTAAACAGCAACCAAGGCTCAACCACAAGAGTGCATATACAACCCATACAAGGGACACACATAGAACACGTGGCTTAGATGAACAGTGAGACAGTGCCAGTGGGCCCTAAAAGACATTTACTACCTAAGACTACTCTACTAAGACCAGGAGACATAGCGGCTCTGCCTAAAGCATAGAAACCAACACAAGGAGGCAGGCAAAATGAGGAGACAAAGAAATATATCTCAAATCAAATCACAGAATAAAGGTCCAAAAAAAAGAACTCAACAAAATGGAGACAAGCAACCTACCAGATGCAGAGTTCAAACATTGGTTATGAGAATGCTCAATGAACTTAGGGAAAGAGTAGATGAACACAGTGAGAATTTTAACAAAGAGATAGAAAACATAAAATTGAACCAGTTAGCAATCAAGACTACAATAACTGACGACTATCTTAGAGAAAATCAACAGTAGATTAGATGAAGCAGAGGGTCAAATCGGCTATTCAGAAGACAAAGTAGCAGAAAACACCCAATCAGAATAGCAACAAGAAAAATATTTCCAAAAATAAGGATAGTTTAGGGGTTTGGAACAACATCAAGCATACCAACATTCATATCATAGGGGTACCAGAAGATGAAGAGAGAGAGAGCAAGAAATTGAAAAGCTAGTTCAAGAATGATGACAGAAAACTTCCCTAACCTGGTGAAAGAAATAGGCATACAAGTCCAGGAAGCAGAGAGTCCCAAACAAGATGAATCCAAAGAATCTCACATCAAAGCACATCATAATTAAAATGCCAAAGATTAAATGCAAAGAGAATCTTAAAATGAACAAGAGGAAAGCTTTTAGTTATCCATAAAGGAGCTCCCATTAGACTGTCAGCTGATTTCTCAGCAGAAACTTTGCAGGCCAGAAAAGATTGGCAGGAACATTCGAAGTGATGAAAAGTAAGGACCTACAACTAAGATTGCTCTACCCAGGAAAGCTATCATTAAGAATTAAAAGACAGATAAAGCTAAAGCAGTCCACCAAATCAGTATTACAAGAAATGTTAGAAGAACTACTTTAAGAAGAAGAGGAAGAAAGTATAATATGAAATGGCAATAACTACATATCTATCAACAATTACTTTAAATGTAAATGGATTAAATGCTGTAATCAAATATAGGGTGACTGAGTAGATAAGAAAATAAGAACCTTCCATATACTGCTTACAAGAGACACACTTCAGATCAAATGACACTCAGACTGAAAGTGAGGAGATGGAAAAAGATATTTCCTGAAAACAGAAATAAACAAAAATGCTAGAGTAATAACACTTATACCAGACAAAATAGACTTAAAAACAAGGACTATAACAAGAGAAGATGGAGGACCCAGTAATCCCACTTATGGGTATTTATTTGAAAAATCCAAAACACTACTTGGAAGGGACATGTGAATCCACATGTTCATTGTAGCCTTATTTATAATAGACAAGATATGGAGGCAGCATGAGCATCCATCAATGGACCAATGGATAAAGAAGAGGTGAGATATATATATATATATATATATATATATATATATATATATATATATATATATATATATATATATATATATCTGTATGTATATTTACATACACACATGTATATATTATGATGTATTTATACACACACACACACACATACATACATACAATAAAATATTACTCAGCCATGAAAAAAAGAATAAAATTTGGCTATCTGCAACAACACGGATGACCTAGAGAGTATTGTGCTGAGTAGACTAAGCCAAATGGAGAAAAACAAATGCCATATGATTTCACTTATATGTGGAATCTAAAGAACAAAACAAACAAATAAAACAAAAACAAACTCATAGATACAAAGAGAAAAATGATGGTTGCCAGATGGAAGGGGAATTGGGGGAGTGAGTGAAAAAGGGGAAGAAATCGAGAAGTACAAATTGATGGTTACAAAGTAATCAAGGGAATATAAAGTATGGCATGGGGGCATATTGTCAATAATATTGTAATAACTATGCATGGTGTCAGATGGGTACTAGGTTTATGAGAATGACCACTTTGTAAGTTATATAAATGTCTAATGACTATGTTGTACACTTGAAAGTAATATAATATTTTATGTCAATTGTAATAAAAAATAAAAATTATTTTAAAAAGATTTAAAAATTGATATAGGTAGATATAAACTGAAAGTCGTATTTATCATTATATTTAATTTTTATATTTTATTGGTCAAATAATTGAAGTTATATTAGGAAAAACAAAAGTGGTAGATTTTATTATTCTTCACAATTAATCTGTCTCTCTTCCTTTAAGAGAATTGATTATACATTCCTACCCATTGCAATGTCACTTCATTGCAGACAAATAAACATTCCACTGCTTTGACTTTGGACTAGGTCTTATAGTTTGCTTTGACCAACGGAACTGTGAGTTCACTCATACAATGTGTGAGCAGGACCTTTAGGAGACCTTGTAAATCTCTGTCAGGCCTTTCGTTCTTTTCTCCTTTACACAAAAATAACATTTCTCAAATAGAAGCTCTTTCTCAGCCTGAGTCCTAGAAGGAAGGGATATGTGGATCAGAGCAGCTACAACTGAATTTTAGTTACCATTGTATAATGCTGCTGTAAGCCACTGACTTTTTTTTTAATCTTTGTAAATCTGACGAACAAAACCAATTAAAATTCATTTTTTAAAGTGCACCCAATCATATTACTGACCACAGGCACAATGTCTTACAGCAGATCTCTAGAACTTATTCACGTTGCATAACTGACATTTTATACCCGTTGAACAGTAACTCGCTGCTTTCCCCACCCCGAGGCCCTGGCAACCACCATTCTGCCCTTTGTTTCTATGAATTTCGCTTTTAGATTCCACATATAGGTGGAACCATGAAGTATTTGTTCTATGACTGGCTAATTTTTCTTAACATAACATCCTCAGAGTTCATCCATATTATTGCTTATAGCAAGATTCTCTTCTTTTTTGAAGGCTGAATGACATTCCATTGTGTGGATCTACCACATTTATCCATTCATCTGTCAATAGACATTTATGTTGTTTCTGTATCTTAGCTACAGTGAATAATGCTGCAAGGAACATATCTTTTTGAAATCCTTATTTCAATTCTCTTGAAAATATACCAAAAGTAGGAATATTGGATCATATGAAAATTATGTTTTTAATTTTTTTTGAGAAACCTTGCATTCTTAATGTGGTTTCAGTAATACTGACTCTACCTCAAATCTTTGACTTATGTTACGTCAAGCAGAGCATGGATT
>NW_011888818.1:3441498-3441967 GCF_000151845.1 Pteropus vampyrus
TGTATCTTCTTATTGATTCAGATTGTTTGTGTCTATTACTTTCTATGAAGTCCTAGAATTTATACAGCTGCCATATTTAACATATATACATATATGTTAAATATATACAGTTTTTACTTTTTCTGTTGCTTTTACTTATTTTATAAGATGGTTTAACTGATTTTATCATGTTTATCTACTTCTATTAAAATTCTCCCAATATACCTCATGTATTGTTCATTTTAACATTATTTAACAATATCTCATCTGTCTGATATTCTGAGTTATGTTTATTTATTTTATACTGGTTTTTTAATTATATAATTGCTTTAGTTTTACTCTGGCTCTTAATTATTTTATTTTAGCTTTATTTCACATCTTTGCTATTCAATATGTTTTTAGTTTTCTAATTATTTTGTTTACTTGATTTTATCAATGAACAAGAGGAGGCAAAGCCACAGAGGGAACTTATATGAGAATAAGTTGGTTT
>NW_011888818.1:3442912-3443592 GCF_000151845.1 Pteropus vampyrus
TTTTTAGTTTTCTAATTATTTTGTTTACTTGATTTTATCAATGAACAAGAGGAGGCAAAGCCACAGAGGGAACTTATATGAGAATAAGTTGGTTTTCATTGATCCTCTTCCAGCTTTGGTTAAATGACTCTACATGTCTCCGGGGTTGAATTCTCAGCCAGAGCAAATCTAAGTAAATAAATCTGAATTCACTCTAACTTTTAAAAACAATTCGTTAAGAGCTTTATTGACATATAATTCATATACCATATAATCCACACATTTAAAGCTTACATTTCAATGGCTTTTCAAAAAGTTGTGCATCCACAACCATGATGAATTTTAGAATATTTTTATTATTGCTAAAAAATAAAAACTCACGTCCATAGCTGTCATCCCTCAAATCCTCCTTTTCTGTAAACAATAGGCATCCACTAATCATTTTTTTGTTTCTATAGATTTACTTATTCTGATATTTTATATAAATGAAACTGTACAATATGTGGTCTTTTGTAATTCGCTTCTTTGATTTTGCATTGTGAACAAGGTGAATCCATGTTGTAGCATGCGTCAGTACTTTATTCTTGATTGTTGAATAATATTCCATTGCTTCTTTCAATCACATTGTATTTATCCATTCAATAGTTGGTGGACATTTGGGTTGTTTCCACTTTTTAAATTATGCTGCTATGAACATTTGC
>NW_011888818.1:3443642-3445939 GCF_000151845.1 Pteropus vampyrus
AAAATTTTTCTCCCATATGTGCTTTGAAAATTACCTTTACAGGTGCTCATTGTTTTTGCATGTTGTTTTATTTGCTTTTAGCCTGTAGAATTTCCTTGAGTATTTCTTACATTGTAGCTCTGCTCACATTAAATTCTCTCAGTTTTCTTTATCTTGGAATTTATTTATTTTTTGCTTTGATATTTGGAAGATAGTTTTATCTATGGCCTCCACTGTCTCTGATGAGAAGTCAACTGTTGATCTTATTTTGGTTCCTTCCTTTGTGACAGTTGTTTATCACTTGTTTCTCTCAAGATATTCTCTTTTTTTTCCTTTTCAATTTTTTACTATGATGTGTCTAGACATGGATCCTTTTGTCTTTATCCTAGTTGGAGTTTATTGAGCTTAGATGTGTGGATTAATGTTTTAATGTTTTTCATCAAATTAGGAAAGTTTTTAACTATTAATTATTTGAATATTTTTTTCTGTTTCTTTCTTTACTCTTTCCCTCATACTTTCATAGGCTCATATTTGTGTGTCCCTTATGGTGATATATAACAACACTTGATTGGAAGCTCAGGAGAGAGAGAGCCCCATATTTTTTATCAACTCACCGAGATTTGAGCATCTATAAACTGAGCTGTAGTGATGGGAAAGAATGAGTGGGTTTTGACTTAAATTCCATAGATTCTAGCTAGTCGTATAGAGATTAGTAGATTTCCTTGAATAAATGTTTCGTCATTTGCTCTATGCCTTAAGGACAATTTCCACAGATTCTAAAATGATTGTGTTTTTATAGATTTTACTAGTTTCACTTGTTTTGCTAGGGAGTGGGTCCATGGAGCTCTTCATGCTACCATCCCAGAAGTTTGTTTCTTGTTTAGCTCTTAGAATAATAACGAGTCAGGATTGTTGAATCACATGTTCATGAACAAAAACTTTACTCATGCCCTCACCAAGAAATCACAAGTAACTACTGTGTGCCAGATACTATTATTTTAAAGGATACTGTAGACAAAAATATTTGCCTTCATGTAGCTTATATTCTTGGGTTTTTTTTTTTTTTTGGTATACATTATTCTACATTATTCTGTTTTGCATGCTATCACAAAATATTTTCATCACGTTAGTGAACTCAATAAAGATTGCCATTGTTTCTTTATTATCTACACGATAGAATTTAAAGTTACCTTCTACCTCACGGCTCTTTACACTCAGGTCCTGAGTTACGTTTCCAGGTAAACTTTCCACTTCTCCCTTGTATGAAGCCCTCATAATTTTTTTTTTTTTTTTGCAATTAAACCCACTTTTTTCTTAATCATAGCCAGTGTAATCTTACTTGACCATGTTTATATATGCCAGATCCGTAGGAACACATTTATTCACATTTATTTTAATTCAATCATTCTCATCTTCCAAAAAGCAGCTCACCAACAAATTCCTGAGGAAATACAGCCTACTCTAAATAGATCATCTCTGTCTTGCATTTTCTCCAAGAATTCTTTATAGAATTTTGTTTTCATTGGATACCTCTCTGAAGCTTTTTCATATTATCAGCTATTCCATTTCACATCCACATGTAACCAACTGAATTTGAGCTTCTTGAACATAGCATTAGTTCTTATTTATTTTTTCCAATAAAAAAATGAGTTTTTTGAGTGTACAATGTATATAAAGCATAAATTAAATACTTTCAAAGATTTAATTTCAATTAAAAAATAAATCAAATTTTATTTAACTTGATATTTTTCACTCATCACTTTATTACAATAGGTGACTAATATTTCATTGTTCAATACTTAAGACAAAGAAAAAGTTAAATGCACAGATTATTTAAAATTTCTCTTCTTTGCAATATCGATTTGTGTGATTGTTTTAAAGTTTTGTTAACTAACTCCCAATATCTCACTGGTATCTGAAATTCTACCAATTGTGGCATTTATCCAAATATTTACATATTTTTCTTACCTCATACTCAAGAAAAAGAAGGGGGAAGTGCATTGCTAAAACTTCCATAATTTATAACTTTGTATAGGTTACAAGAAAGACAACAATATTGTCTGATTCTGAAATTAGAACATAAAACATCAGAAACAATTTTGATTTGAATCAAAAAGCAATAAATCATTTTAGTAGTGTGTTTTGTGAAAGAGCCATGTTGCAGTTTTGATAACTCAAGTATTTATGGAGACAATAAAATAAAATATAGACTTCATAAGAAAACTCAGGATAGATTTTCAAAATATTAATATTACTTTCCCACTTTCCCCTCCCTCAAAATAACCTGATATTAATATTTGGGTTGATGTTCAAAAAGT
>NW_011888818.1:3445989-3447498 GCF_000151845.1 Pteropus vampyrus
CAGCCAGAGCAAATCTAAGTAAATAAATCTGAATTCACTCTAACTTTTAAAAACAATTCGTTAAGAGCTTTATTGACATATAATTCATATACCATACAATCCACACATTTAAAGCTTACATTTCAATGGCTTTTCAAAAAGTTGTGCATCCACAACCATGATGAATTTTAGAATATTTTTATTATTGTTAAAAAATAAAAACTCACGTCCATAGCTGTCATCCCTCAAATCCTCCTTTTCTGTAAACAATAGGCATCCACTAATCATTTTTTTGTTTCTATAGATTTACTTATTCTGATATTTTATATAAATGAAACTGTACAATATGTGGTCTTTTGTAATTCGCTTCTTTGATTTTGCATTGTGAACAAGGTGAATCCATGTTGTAGCATGCGTCAGTACTTTATTCTTGATTGTTGAATAATATTCCATTGCTTCTTTCAATCACATTGTATTTATCCATTCAATAGTTGGTGGACATTTGGGTTGTTTCCACTTTTTAAATTATGCTGCTATGAACATTTGCGTACATGATTTTGTATGGACATATATTCCCATTTCTCTTGAGCATATACCTAAGGATGAAGTTGCTGGGTCGCATGATAACTGTGTTTAATTTTTCGAAGAATGGCTAAGTGTATTTCAAAGCAACTTTGCCACTTTACAGTCCCACAAACAGTGTACGGGGATTCTGATTTCTCTATATCCTTGCCAACAATTCTTATTATTTGTCTATTTTCATTATAGCCAACCCAGTGGGTATAGAGTGCTATCTTATTGTGGTTTTGATGTACATATTGATGGCTAATGATGTTGAACATCTTTTCAAGTGCTCATTAGCCATTTACCTGCAGAATTTCTTTGAAGAATTGTGTGTTTAAATATTTGCCCATTATTTAATTTTGTAGTCTTTTTATAATACAGTCATAATACATTTTTATATATTCTAGGTACATGGGATAGCAAAATACAGTCCCTTGTTAGGTATATAGTTTGTAAAATTTTTCTCCCATATGTGCTTTGAAAATTACCTTTACAGGTGCTCATTGTTTTTGCATGTTGTTTTATTTGCTTTTAGCCTGTAGAATTTCCTTGAGTATTTCTTACATTGTAGCTCTGCTCACATTAAATTCTCTCAGTTTTCTTTATCTTGGAATTTATTTATTTTTTGCTTTGATATTTGGAAGATAGTTTTATCTATGGCCTCCACTGTCTCTGATGAGAAGTCAACTGTTGATCTTATTTTGGTTCCTTCCTTTGTGACAGTTGTTTATCACTTGTTTCTCTCAAGATATTCTCTTTTTTTTCCTTTTCAGTTTTTTACTATGATGTGTCTAGACATGGATCCTTTTGTCTTTATCCTAGTTGGAGTTTATTGAGCTTAGATGTGTGGATTAATGTTTTAATGTTTTTCATCAAATTAGGAAAGTTTTTAACTATTAATTATTTGAATATTTTTTTCTGTTTCTTTCTTTACTCTTTCCCTCATACTTTCATAGGCTCATATTT
>NW_011888818.1:3447548-3456806 GCF_000151845.1 Pteropus vampyrus
GAAAAACATTTTTTAACACACTAAGCCATGATTGTTTCTTTTTTATTTTTAATGTTCACACACAGACACACAGGAAATATATGTGCAAAAGGTATTAAAAGGAAAGGTTTAATATTTGTAATATAGATGTAACATGTCATATATAGATTAAAATCTAGATAAGCACATCATAATAATAAAATCAGCAAAGAAGTATCCTTTTCTTAAAAAGCTACATATTTAAAATACAGTCTTTTCAAACACCCAGTAAATGATCACACACACAAACACATTTTCATGCAGTCACACACACCCACATAAAAGCATCTGTATCGAAATTGTAAGCCTAAGGAATTAAGCAAATTCCTCCAGAGCTACCCCCAGCATGGCTCATGGGCCAACAGCAACATCATCTGGAAGATTGTTGGAAATGAGAAATGTTGGGCCTCATTCTACCATCTCAAATCAGAATCTGTGGGGTTGGGTGCAAAAGTCTGTGTTTTAACAAGTTCCCTAGATGATTCTCACACATACTAAATTTTGAGGTCTTTAATCTGAAACTGTGCTAGTTTTCCTCTAAGCCTGTATACACTCTTCACTATGTTAAGAAAATGATCCTCAAGCCTTCTTTGTTTTCTTTCTAGCATATATAAAAATTTCTGTCCTATGAAGCAATATGAAGACACAATGAACCAAGAGAAACTAGAAATATTTCTTATGGTATTATATTTTTTAATTGATGTTTCTAAAGGGAAAAAGTACTGCTTGATTAACCTACTTTATTATGCAGGGGAAGTCTAATGCATATTTGTATTATTAAGTATAGCAAATTATATATTTTAAATGCTTTTCATTTAAGGAGAAATATCCTGAATACACTTAAGCCAAAGTTGAGATTGAAAATTAAGTATAATTCTCATAGGAATTATGATATGGTTTCCCATTTTTCATTAGCCCATTAGTTCAAGGATTAATTGTGCCTTTAACTTCTCTGTTAAGTAGTGAATGTTTAATGTTTGGCTGCATGTGAAATGTAATTCCATTTGCAGCATTTGCCAATGTAATACCAGTCTTCTCGTCCATGAATTTCCCTTCAACTATGGTCATATTTTCAGTGTGATACATTGAATTTTCATCTGTTCATATAGGATCCAGAAATCTTTAATATCAGATTACTGGGAATTTGCTATAAATGGTTGTAGGTCAAACAGTGGCTTCAATTTAGTGAGGCCAAGTTGCCAGTAAATTTTGGAGGTTGATTATGATTTATTAAAGATTCTCTCAAGGTAGATACACATAAAATAAGGTATTGTAATTTGAAATTATTAAGGATGGCAACTTAGTAGAACATGAATCCTTCCTTCTTCTTTTAATTAACTGCTAGATTAAATTTGTAGTTCCGTGAATAGTTTTAATTCTATTTTTCTATCAGTCTACTCTTATTCTTTTTAATGAATTTGAAATACAGTAGTCTTTAGAAAATGTGTTTAAATATATTTATTCTCCAGTACTGAGGGCTTTTACATTCTGCCCTCCAAAGAATATGTGCTGATTCCTTTCTCTCAATGCATGGTCAACCATCACCTCCAACACACTAGTCCAATGACTTGTATTCCATTCAAGTAGACCCAATTCATGAATCATTATTATCAAATTTTAATTATGCTGAGATGTTATTCATTGCATTTTCATGAGTGATGGTCGATATAAAGTCCTTCACAATTTAATGCTTGTGGTGCCAATGATTTTTCTATAAGCTTCCAGATATCAAAGTTCCATGGGGTGGGGGGGGGGGTGGTCAAGTTTCATAGAGTCCACTTTATAGCCTTTGACTATATATATTATATATATAATATATACATATAGTCAAAAAATATATATATCTGATCTCATTTTGCAGAAAATCTCTGCTCTGATTGAAATATATACATATATATTCCTATAAGAAAAGCATAAGTTATGTTTTTATTTTTATTTCTCATTATCTAACCATAGAGATTGAGATTAAAAGAAGTGTTGGTAGTAGTCTGTGCACATTTTTTTTTAATCAATGTTACTTTAATTTTTCTCCCTCTTTAAAAAAAATGAGGCTGTGCTTTAAGTGTTTAGATTTTACACAGTATGAATAATTTAATGCAAAATATGTCGTGAATTAGGACGTGGATCCATAGTGTAGCGGTTAGCACATCTACTTTACACGCAGAAGGTCTTGAGTTCATGCTCCAGTGCAGACACCAACCATGGTCTATGGCCATGCCACCCTGAAAAAGCCCAATGTCTGATCTTGGAAGCTAAGCCGTGTCGGGTCTGGTTAGCACTTGGATGGGAGACCACCTAGGAAAACCAGGGGCTGTAGGCATAAATAATAATAAATAATACAAAAAATTTGTCATGAATTGAAAAGTATATTTAAACTAACATGAATAAGTGAAAATATTATGATTTATATCTGTCTATGATACATTGGGTGGGTAAACTGTAACTAGACCATCTCCCTTTGCTATTGTATTAGTAAATGAAAGATAAACTTCTACTTCTGATTTACTGTCACTAGGAGAGAAAGACTAATGAGAAGTGCTTATATGTGCTAAATGGATAACATCTAGAAGTAAGGCACTTTAAAATATCTGTGTTCTGATAAGCTTATATAGCCATTTGGCATTACTATAAATTCTCATACCTATTTCCTCAGCTCTCCCTGTAGTCCAGTGCATAAAACCCATAGAGCCATGCTAGGGTTCAGAGGGAGCTATTAACACAGTACCTCACATCAGCCTCATCAATTAAAGAGAAAAATGGTCAGATCTGGGAAAACAATATAATGCTGAAACCAAGTATGCGTGTAGGGAGGAGTACATTCAGGGAGAAGAGCGCCAGATTGATGCCATAGCTGTATTATTTTCCTTTTTGTGTAATCGGTAAATGGGCCTTTTATATTGGTCAGTGTGAGTATTTAATTTAACTGAGCAATGTGAATCATCTAGGATAGTGGTCAGCCAACTTTCCATAAAAGTTCAGATAGTACATATTTTAGGCTCACCAGCCATAACTGTCTCTGTACCAGCTACTCAGCTCTGCATTATGGCATGAAGCAGTCATAGGCAATACATAAATAAACTAATGTGGCTGTATTTTTATATAACTTTTATTATTTATGCTGAGATTTGAATTTCATATAATATTCTAGTGTCATGAAATATTATTCTCCTTTTTATTTTTTCAATTATTTAAATATGAAATCATTCTTGGCTCATAGACTATATAAAAACAACTTAAATAAGCTTATGTATGTAAAATTTAGGTTTCAGCCCAAAGGATATATTCTAAGAGAATCTTTAAAAACAATTTATGTTTTGTTTTTAATCTTTAAAAACAATTTATGTTTTAGATTTAAAAAAGAGAGTGTGTATCTAATAGGTATAATAGGTATTGGTATAATATAAGTCACAGAGAAGAATGTTTATTTGTGAAAGTTTCACCAAAGTAGACTATGGGAGAAAAATACAAGATAAAATCCTAAGCCATCAAAAATTTTGCAATTCATTGGTTGAAGATCAGCAATTAATAGTAACACAACAAATGTGATGCATATTATAAAATATGTAAAAATCATTTTTAAATGTAAGGGATACATATTATGAATTAATTTTGTCTGTTTTAAGCTATGTTTTATAGAGAAGGTAGCATATTATATGGATTTTAACAAATGTGTAGAATTTCAAAATAAAAAAGCATTTCAGGTAGATGGAATAAGAGAAACAAAAGCATTGAGGTAAAATATATGAATATTACAAGTTGAACAAAGTTGAGTGTTGCTTGAAGACTTACATGGGAATTAAAGACTAGGCAGTATAAAATAATCTGAAATGAGGAGCCTTTAATATTTATGAATGAAAATTAGATATAGGCATAAGTAAGTAGTGGAAGCATAAAAATAAATTGGAAGTAATGTTATATTTAAGAAATAGACACCAACTAGAAAAACATAAATTCAGTCTTGGTACATATGATATATGCTTATAATAGGCAATGTCAGGAGAAATGAATAGGTCTGCTTAAAAGAATGTTTTAGAGATATTGTTTATTTCATTGAGATGTGAAGAAGAGAAGGAAGTCGAGGCTAAATCAACTTTCAGTCTTAATAACAGGAGGTATTAATTCCAGTAATATCAGGTGTTATATACTTTGCAGGTCACATACACTTTCACATATGGAATTTAATTTAAATTAATCAATTGATTCAATAAACTAAGCAAATCAAGTATTAATATTTTCCTTTTCTTATAAGAAAATTTTTTAGTTATTTAAAATTCTGAATATATGGCACTATAAAAGCAGATGATTAAAAATAGTATGTTTGAGTATAACTCCACTATCTTGTTTCAATAGTCGAATGCTCCCTAACATAAATTTTGGGTACATTGAGCATAGCAGCGAGACTTCCTGAAAGTTAGGAATGTGGAAAATGTGGCATATAGATTTTAACGGATGTTATTACAGAGATAGCAACAGAAGTAGGGAGAATAAATGAAATTTCCCCTGGGTAGAAAGTTTAAAGTAATAAAAATACAAAACAAACAAACAAACAAAAACCTTTAATGTCTTTCTATTTTAATGTTTCTGATGTGAAGTAAAAATAGTGAAAATTGAGGGTGATAAATGCCAAGGCAGTAGCCTGATTATTGGCTTTGGAGCACTGCATGACAAAATCCCTGATGAACACTACATGATCAAAGTGGCATTTATGTGATCAGATGAGATAGGCACAAGCCAAGAAGGAGAATTAAGAGGAAACAACCACAAGCGAAAACAACTTAGAGCAATTTTCTATAGCTGTAGGTAACTGGAGAGGGCAGACACAGGCCAGTTAAACTTACATGACACCATTAGCAATAGGGGAGGTTCTCAAAGAAAGCTGTGTGTCTCAGACAATGGTAAAAACAATGTTGAATAATACAAGCAGATATATTTTGTCAAATCTGAGATATTATCTATTAAAAGATGAATCATAATTTTTATAAACCAGTAATATAGAAAAACTGCTACTAATTCAATGCTAACAAATTATACTTTTTTAATTCAGAATTTTATTTTATACTTAATGAAAGAGATAATTTGATGAACCGTGATTTATACATGCTTTTTGTACAAACATAAATAAAAAATATAAGCAAAGTAAATTTAAGATATCATTAAAAACTATTTTCCATTCATAGTTGAATACTGAGTTACTTTTCAACTTAGAGTCATCTTTTGTGGAAACAGAATTCTCTATGTTATTATGAAAGTTGAAGAGTATTTCACCAAAAGAAATAGATTATCATGCTAAGTAATATAAGTCAACAGAAAAAATTGAGAACCATATGATTTCACTTATATGTGAGATATAAAACAAAACAAATGGACAAGAGAAACAAAAACTCACAGACACAGACAACAGTTTAGTGGTTATCAAAGAGAAAGGGGGCAAGGGAGGAAGTAGAAAGGGAGAAAGGGAGTCGAATATGTGGTGACAAAAGGAGATTTGACTTTGGGTGGTGAACACACAATGCAATATACAGATGATGTATTATCAAATTGTACACTTGAAACCTATATAATTTTATTAACCAATGTCACCTGGAAAAATTTAATAAAACAATATAAAAGCATCTTTGAGATTTTTTTCCAAAACTGTTGAACAACCTACCATAACAACAGAGAGAACAATTAGGAAAGATTATGAAAGGACACATGGATCATATATTCAACAGAAATAATTAACAAAATATATCCATGAACCTCAAAATATATGTGGTTGTTGCCAAGCCATCATCGACTACTGAACAGTCTTGAATTCCCACTGTCTGGACTTAGTGGAGTGGGTAAAAACGGTAGGTAGGTAGAGAACTGATATGGAGGTAGAACCCAGAAATCACCAATAAATACAAAATTCCCAAAGAAGAGAAAAAATAAGGGATGAGGGCATTTTGGTATGTGGGTCTGAGAACAACTAGTAAAATTGGGGGAATTTTTTATTGTCTCTAAGTTGTAGATGACTAAAAAAGGTACAGTTAGTAATAGTCTACAAGGCATAAAACGTGTTTAATTATTTGAGGATCGGGAAATATTTTTAAAAAATACTTCCTTTTAGAAGTACAAAATGTCACCTTGGGGAAACACTTCTGGAAGACTTATTTGTACTGAGCAGGGCAAGAAAATTGAATTCAAAGGAGTATAAAGTATAGGAGAGAGGGGACATGTTAAATGATACTATCAGAAAATAGACACATAACAAATATATATCACTGTTACTCAGTATGTTTGAAATATATTAAAAAATTAAACATAAAGTCCCCATTCTCTCAAAATTCACTATCTAACACATTTTTGGGAACATATTTATATAACATAAGACTATTTTATTTCAAATATTTGAAGAAATGGGAGAAGGAAATAAAAAGTTGAAGACAAAAGATGATATTATAATAAAAGTTTATGCAGAATTCTTAAAGCATGAAAAAATAAAAATTCCGGTAATTTAAATTAAAAACTTATTAGTTTAAAAAGTACTTAGGGAGAGAATTAGTGAAAGGGTGAGAAAGCAGAAGAGCTTTTTGTAATGAACAGAAAGAAAATATGAAAGAAAAGACAAATGATAAAAGTGCTAAAATAAAAAAAAGATCAAAGGCAATCTAATAAGAATTCTAGAAGAAGAGATAAAAAGGAGAAAAGGAAATAATCAAAGAAACAATGGCAAGAAATTTTCTAAAATTGATGGAAAAGAGAATCTCTGGATTTAAGCAGCATTATTGACCATAACTAGGATATATTCATGGCTAGACACAGTGACATGAAACAAACACCAAAGACAAGAAAAGACAGGAAACACAACTTGCTGCTAAAGGAATAGCGATTGACCAACAACTGAGTACTCAACCGCAACTACTGTGTGAAACTCAAACTCTTTAAGTGAAAGTTTTTTCATCTCCTATACTGCAGATAGTCTTCATAAATTATATAGTTCTTCTGAATGAGAATTTTGTTAGTTTCCCCATTTGTTTGTTTGTTTGTGCAGTTATTTATTTTGTTGGTATAGATTCCTGGGCATTTATTTTATAATTTAGATTATAATCAAATGCTACTTTATTATTATTATTAAAAGTTTACATAGTTTGCTCAAATTTTTCCAGTCTTAGACATGTGAACTCTTTCAGTTGGCTTTCGTGTTTCTTTGACACACCGACTTTTGTGTGAGTGCATGTGTGCTGTTTGTTTTTAACTTTCTTTTTTTCTCTGGCAATACAAATGCTATTTCCTGTCCCAACCTTATAAGCAGCTATTTCTCCAAGGTATCCTAGTTCTCTTTATTTAGCAAATGGTATTAGAAACTAAGGTCTGGGCAATAAGTATACTCATTGCTTGAGAGAATCTTCTTAAAATCATTTATCCATAACACTTTTTTTTTTTTCACTCAAATCAATTCTCCCAATTACTTCAAAATTCAATTCAATTTGTAATTTGACTTCTTTTTCTTCTACCTTATAGTGTATAGGTTAAATACATAGGGTATATTTATATTGACCATATAGAAATGTTTGTCCATGTGTGTGCATGGATTTTTTTTCCCTTCACTACAAAATTATTTTGAATGTACATATGCTAAGTGCTCTTCTGTCAAAATCCAAAGCCTGGGGTAAAAGTTATTTTTTACTTGGAGATTTCTGCGGTATAGTATAAATATGGATTCAAACCTACATGTCTTAAGGATGCAAATTTTTTATTTCTCAGAAGATTTAGCCACCGAGCTTTCTTACTTTTATCTCTAGTCTTACTTTTATAACCACTTAATTTCTCCAAGAAATTAACCACTTAATTGACAATTCATACCTACTTCCCTGGTTTAATTTTCTCTCATTATTTCACCTCTAAATTTTCCTTTGTTTGGTTTAACAAAAAGTATAGCCTTTCTAATATTTCCTCCACCTCCTCAGTATAGTATAAAATTTGTAACAAGAAGAGTTTGAAGTTACTTTAGCTTGCTCCATTGTCAAAACCAGAAGTCTCTATTCTAATAATTTTCAGATCCTTATTGCGAGTAATTCAATAAATTGATGTCATTACTAGTAAGAATGACAGAGAGTAAAAAAAAAAAAATCCATTCCAAGTAATAAAATATGGAAAAGTAAAGTAATTGTGAATTATTTGGGACTCAAAAATTCTACAATCAGACTGAAAAATATGTACTTTTTTTGTTCCATAAACTATCCAAGGTATCTGATTGCTATTTATTAACAGTTCAGGATTTTTTAGATTTTTTTTTTAAGTTACATATAGAAAAAAATGGTAAAACATGCTTCTCATAGAACACAATTCCATTTTTAATTGTAAATAAGATTACTAAATTATTTAATTTTCAAATCCAGACAAGTTTTAAAATAAAAGGGGACAAAAAAATTGATTAAAAGCTTAGATATATGTAGATGTGTTAAATAAAATTTATATATGTATATATATTTCTTTATTTACTGATGGCAAATGTGTTGTTATATTTATGAACCAATAAAATACTTCTTATAAATTTTTTCATAAATTTATTTTTTCCCCAAAAATATGCATTAAAAATCTGAGAGAAAATAACTTTTATTACTATTTCCTCCATACCTGAACCTTTTGAAAAAAATGACTTTGCTCACTCTGTTTTACCAAGTATCCTGTTGGTTTGGCCCTGAAAAAAGGAGTGTTAGTGACACTCCTATCTGGAAAGTACCAGAAAAGGGATAAAAAGTTATTTCTTATTATCTTTGTAAATTAACTATGCATTAAAGAGAAAACTTAGTCTATTTCTTATGTGTTTCACATGCTCACAGATAAGACCAGAGAAATGTGAAGCACACAGTGGAGGTTTGCAACCAATAATCACTTAATGTATCCAATAATAATAATACTTGTTTAATATGTGAAATATAACACAAATATTAAACTATATGAAATATTAGAACACACGTAAATAGGTCAGTTTTAGACAAATGGGGAAATAAAATTACATCAATTATAAGTTTTAGACTTCTATTATTTTTTCTATATCTTTACAAGCTGTTCCTTTATTAGAAGTAGCTCTCATACCAATTTAAGAACAGATATATTTTATCATAGAAGAAAACTATTCTATAAAATGTATATTGGCTTTTATTTTTAACACTGTGGTTCAACCCTTATGTATGAAAAAAAAGTTTTAAATAGTATTTGACTTTTTGTGAAAGAGAGGTTCATTTGTAATAATGAATATTTATATTAAAA
>NW_011888818.1:3461726-3464441 GCF_000151845.1 Pteropus vampyrus
TCAATTTATCTGCACAGAGAATTTGTCCTCTTTCAGATGATTTTATGGTATCAGAGCTAAACATGACACCCCCTAACCCAAATATTGATTTTTTAATTAACTGTAGATGAATTTATTAGTAAGCACTCTTTTTAGTTTATCATTGCTATCTGAAAAACCTTTTATATCATTATCAAAGACACTAATGGATCATTATCTTCTCTTTTCAAACTAGTAACAGGACTTCCACTCCTTTGAGTATCATTCTCCTCCACCCCCCACCCCCGCCGAGAAGGAAAATAATCAATCAATTGTTTTGGAGACATTTTTCTCTGAGTTTTCTATTTAGAATGTCCTCTAAATTTACATAAAGGACAATCTTCAAATTTTATTTGTTCCCAAAATCGATTTATTTCCCTGTTCTCCTGTTTTTATTATTGCTCCCATTCCCTGAGCTCAAAGATTCTTTATAAATATTTTCATTTAAAGTGCTTTTAAAAATCAAATATAGAGTTTTGCTTCTGGGACAAGACATTTAATTCCTTTGGATAGCTAAATTTCACTTTGAAATAACTCAATCAATATAAAAAGGATCTATATCATCACTGGAAACCAGGAAAAATTCTTTTAGCTGTCTGAAACTTAAAGGAGTATTTTTCAAAAAAAAAAGATGCAGAATAAATTGAGAAAAATGGACCACAAACCCAATATATTTCATTGGGAATCAAAGGAAAGCCCAGTGGGATAGTAAGTGAAAGGATCCCATCTTCTCTCAGAGCAGAACTATCCACTTGTATTCCATTCCAGCAGGAACCAGTGATGAGGATAGTCTGCAGTATACTCAGTGGGGAGGAGATCTTAACACTGTCAGAAACCTCCAGCCTACTGCACTGACCCTGGAGAGTGGGCATCCTAGAAATCTGCTCACAGCTTGTTATAGGCCTCCCTTACATGCCTCTGTGCCTTGTCATTTCTCTATATCAGATCACCTCTGTCTGGTACAGAGGACTTCTCCTTTCTTCCCCCACATCTCACTTACTGTAGATCAAATCATTCGATCATGTTGTCTCAGAGCATATTGTATCTTCCCTTTACAACATTGCCGAGAGTTGTTTTCTTCATTTGCATAATTAGTTAATGTCTGTCTCTTGCACAAGAATGTAAACTTCACAAAGGTAGGGCTCTCATGTGCTTTGCTCACCACTTTATAGCCAACACACATCAGGTATATAGAAGATGATCAATAAATACATGTTGAAGGAAGAAAGGCAGTGGATATTTGCTAGTGGTTTTGATGTAACAGAGAATCAATGTGTATTATAGCAAACAATTTGAAACTAAATATTAGAAATCACTGCCCTAAAGTCTTTTAGCAATTTCCTACCAAGATAATTTTTTTCACTGATTATTTCACTCAGACCCCAGATCACTGCAAGCTTAATTATTCTCTCTTTCCGTGGCTACCTCAGGTTTTAGTCCACCAAATCTTATATTTTCCTTTGCAGAGTGAATAACTGAAATTTATTTTGCATTTTTTTGCTTTTGGATCTTCTTATCATTACTTGACTGTTAAGTGAGAGAAGCTTTTAGTCTTTATTTCTTCAAATAGTTTCTCAATCTCTTGCTTTCTCTCTTCTCCTTCTGGTATCCTTATGATGTAAATGTTATTATGCTTTATGTTGTCCCAGACATCTCTTAAACCAGGGATCCCCAACCTCTGGGCCGTGGACCGGTACCAGTCTGTGGCCTGTTAGGAACAGGGCCATCCAGCAGGAAGTGAGCAGCAAGCAAGCAAGTGAAGCTTCATTTATATTTGCAGCTGCTCCCCAGCACTAGCATCACCGCCTCAGCTCCACCTCAGATCATCAGGCACTAGATTTTCATAGGAGCACCGGTACCTGGGGCCAAAAAGGTTGGGAACTGCTGCTTTATAATCCCCTCATTATTATTATTATTTTTTTGATTCTTCTTTCTGTTTTGCTTGGGTGTTTTCTGCTACTTGTCTTCTAAATCTCTAATCTGATCCTCTGTTTCATCATCTAATCCGATGCCGATCCCAGATAGTGTGTTTTTCATTTCAGTTATTATATTCTTCATTTCTGATTGATTTTTTTTATGGTTGCTATGTTCTTTTTTTTTTATGCTTCCTTTCTCTTCATTGATACTAAGTTCCTTGAGTACTATTGATACTAAGTTCCATTAAAAATGGTATTTTAAACTCTGAATCTGGTAAATTGCGTGCCTTCATTTCGTTTAGTTATTTTTCTGTAGTTTTCTCCTGTTCTTTCCTCTGAGACATGTTTCTTTGTCTCTTTATTTTGGCTGCTTCTTTGTGTTTCTTTCTATGTATTAAGTAGATCTGCTACATCTCCCATTCTTGGTTAGCTGGCCTTATGAAGTAGCGGGGTGGGGCCCGGTGGCACTGTGTCCTGGATCACTTGCACTGGGTGCTCCAGGAGTGTCTCCATGTGGATTTTTGGCATGTCAGTGGGTGGGATTGACCCTCAGGCTGACCAGCTGTGAGGACTGGCCATGCCCACAGTTATGAGCTTCTGTGCAGTGGCTGACCCCACAGAGTGGGATTCACTCTAGTGGGCTCTTATGCCTACCAAGAGCACCCTTTGTGTGTGCCACTTGTGGGGCTAATCGAATGGTGCTCTGGTATAGTTGGAACCCTGTCTCTGGGTGTGTTGGTACTGGGAAATCTTGGGATGGTCTCTGTTGCAAGCCAAGGTC
>NW_011888818.1:3464798-3467056 GCF_000151845.1 Pteropus vampyrus
TTTGACTGTGTTGGATGAGGGCTCAACACAGGGACAATGGTGCTGTACCTCCAGCGTTCTCTCTGAAGTCACACAGTTCAGTCTCTCCTGTATGTCTCTAGCACCTTCCAAGACACCTTCCCTCCCCCAGAGCCCATAGTGAATGCCTGTGAGTGAGTAAGTCTGTGCCTGGGCCCTTTAAGGTGATACCTGGGTTTCTCGCAGCCTTCTCTCTCACCCAGCTGGATAGAAACCCCACTGTTTTCAAAGCAGTGGGGACTCCTCTTTCTGGCATTGGTGCTCTGGGCTGGGATCCCAGTGTGGAAGCTCAGTATGAGGATGGGACCCCTCGCACCTTAAGGGGCAACTTCCACAGCCAAGAGATCCCTTCCATTTCTCAACCTCCACACATGGATGTGGGGCCAGCCCATTTCATGTTTCTGCCCCTCCTACTAGTCTGACGTGGCTTCTTCTTTATATTCTTAGTTATGGGACTTTTGTTCTGCTGGACTTTAGATGGTTCTTCATGTTGATTAATCTATAATTTAGTTGTAATTTTAATGTGGTTATGAAAGGAGGCAAGTACAGCATTTACCTACTCCACTAACTTTCCCAGACCCCAAGATTTTGAATTTTAATGGCCATTAGGAGGTGGGAAACAGGATTTGTGAGATACACAACATATATTTGGGATTCAAATTTGTATTATCCCCAAGGTCTGAAAAGCTCCAAATTGAGACACTTATCTTCAGCCATCCCTGGGTAGTAATTCCCATATGTATGTATGTATACATATATGTTTAATAAAACTATAAACAATAAATAGGAGTGATAAACATCCAACTCACAAGTATCTACCTTTGGCTTCATGAGAGAGGAATGAAATTGTAAATGTATTGGAAATATCTTATTTCTTAATCCATGTAGAATGCATATTGTTATTGTTAGATTATTCTTTGAATCTTTTTACAAATCTGGAATGTCTTTTAATAATTTAAATTTTATATAAAAATATAATTAGTTAAAAAATTATTTGTGTGGTGACACTCTAGACACATTTAAGACAAGAAAAATAAATATTTTTATAAAAATTTAAAAAAGTAGTTTGTATTTCAATTAAAAGATAAATAAAAACCAGAGTAATCTTTGTGCCATATAAGAAAAATTTGTTAGTATTCATAAATTTATTTTATTTTGCTTTTTTATTTTAAAACTTATTTGTATTTAAATTCTGCTTATTTATTTTTTGAATTTGTAATGCATTCATGTGATAAAAATTCAAAAAGTACAAAAGGAGTATTTATCTGAAAAGACTATGAAGTACATAACTGATTTATGAGCCTGTCAATAAAGAATGGGAAAAGACATGAACACACAATTTGCAAAAGATATAATGGCAGATATATTTATAAAACTGGGCAAAGATTAGGTTTAAATAGGTAAATCTCTTGTTCTCTCCAGTAAATTTAGAAATATGTCATCATAATGAATTATAGAATTTAAGACAAATACTTAATATTCAGTTTAGTATTCACTTTTCAGCATTAAGAATTTAAGAAATGCCTGAAGTTTTATTTAGCCAAGAACAAAGACTCATAGCTGTGGCTCTATCAAGTCTTCTTTGACCTCATACGTCACAAAAATTTTTCACATAGAGAAGTATTCATATCTTACCTCACTCTTCTCGTTATGTGTTTGCAGGAACTTTTAAGGTTCCCCTTACCCCTTATTTTTACATTAATAGAATTTGAAAATGTATGTGAACATTCCTTTGGTGCTGAAGTAGCTATTCTGGCCATTGCTTGAAGTTTTTTTCTTCTCTGGACCTCGAGTATTAATTCCCTGTATCTATCCAATTAAAGTTGATTTCCTCATCCCTACTTTTTAAATGTTTTCTTTCACTTAGATTTCTCTTGATGCACTTACTAAGGGACTCCCTCCCTGACCTCATAAGTAGGGAGAAGCAGGGAAAGGGTACAGTGGGTGAACATGTGAATGCTGGGGCTGTTTTGCTACAGGTGAGCTCCATCTGTGTCTCTATTTCCTCAGACGTAAAAGGCATATAAATTCATGCTCACACCAGAGAAACATTTTGAGGATTAAATTTGTTTGCCCATGTAAGGATTGGCCAGTAATAATAGTAGTATTAGCAGTTGATGTAAAATTCTTTAGTATTGATATAATAAACTCTTTCAAATGCACTTCTATCTCTTTTCTCCCTGATCACCTTGCTTAAACTAGATATGTATTGCAAAGATAACCCACTCATTGAATACATT
>NW_011888818.1:3475071-3504080 GCF_000151845.1 Pteropus vampyrus
CAATATTATAAATACTGTTATATTTCCTAACAGTATGAGGAACAACATTGTTGATGTTTTGAAACAAACAAGATAACTATGTTTGCCTTTTATCCTTAAGGCATCCTATAAGATCAAGTAGTTTTATTTCCATTTCCCCCTATTTTCTAATTTTTTGTGCTCAAATTACTTTTTTTATTAAAACCAAATTAAATCATAATTCCTTCCAGGCAAAAACACATATACACATAAACAAGCATGATTTGCATTACAATTAGAACTCTTCCCACATTTAGTCAAAGAAAAAGAGTTAAAGGACCTGCAAACTTGGATAATATTTGAAACCACAATTCAAAATATAAATCAATGGACTTAAAAAGTTAAAAATTTATTTCAAATATCAGCCCAAACTGTCAGGTAATTAAGTTGTCATTTTATTACTACATAGTTTGATGATGAAGACCTCTGCATTCCTTATTTTTCTGACAGTAATAAAATGTCTTGACAGCATGTTTACACTAATTGCCAGCACAAGAAGTTTTTTTTTATTTTCCTTTTTAAAATTTTAAAAACTCTATCAACTTCGCCAGCAACCTTTCAAATAATAATTTAAAAAACAACTAAATAATAAATTTATTGTATGTGTGAATCCATATAGTTTTGAAAATATTTTTATAATCATTAGTTGATTTGATCAACCCAGGGACCACGTTAATAGGAATATGATCATCATTCTTTATAGAAAGGTAGGTAAACGGAATTAATAAGATATTACTAGATCAGTTCTTTTCCTCTGTCTCTCGATTTGCTGTATCATAATGAATCAAATTCATTCCCAGATAGATCTTCTCCATAGGAATATAGTCATCACTAGCACTTTATCTCTCGCAATAAAAAATAAATATTTTAGAAAATGAGTACTGAATCTCTCCCAGTGTTCCCTGGAAAACCACAAGGAAGACTCTTATTGGACCTACTTTACTTTGACCATCTTTGAAGTAATCATGAGAACCATGAATTCAAGTATTTTGATTCGCCAGCTTGAGCCAAATCTCTTCTTCACATGGTCACGGCAGCAGGGATTTCTGTATGATTGGCTGTTTCTTAAAATTATGACAGTGGAAGAGGATGAATCATATTAGACCGATTGCTTGACAAATATTATATGTATACCTCATTCTCTTTGTGACTGCCAGGCATCCATACATACTTCTTTCTATATATACATACATACATACATGCTAAACACTTCCTCTCCTATATACTATAATACTATGTATTCTCATCAAAAGTAGCTATCTTCAAGTTTTTCAAGTTACTTGATTTAATTTTAAATCTAGGTTATCTGGATTTCAAATTGGAATGTCAATTCTTGTTAATCTTTTGGCAAGCAATGTCTGAAAGATAAATATGATCAATCATAATACACCCAATGCAATGAACAAAGTAAAAAATGTTTTTAACTATTTAGATATTTAATATAAAAATATTTAATAAAGAGAGGAGGAAATCCTTTTGTGGGAGTGTGTTTTAATTTACAAACTTTGGTCTGTAACAAAATATCACATTCTTTTATTTTCTATAAATCAACTTAATTTTGATTTCAAGTCTCCATTACCTCAAAATGATTAAAAAAAAACCCTCACTATAGTCAAGATTGCCCCTCTTCCTCTACTATGTATGGGGTATAAAGAGTACCTAGATTTTAGAGTAAGGGGTGGGGAACAGCTAATTGTAGGAAAGTGACTACCATTGGTGATTATGCAGACATGCAATGTTCTTTGTCTTCCCCTCAAAAATAAAAATCTTACAAGTTTGTCTTCTAACCACCCATTTTATCCTCCAATGGAAGTTCTGTTAATATTTTTCTTATATGCAGTGCAAATATAGATATTTTTTATCTTAATTTTCCAGAATACCCAAATTAAAGATAGCTGGGTCTGTATACAGATTACTTTGTAAAATGAAAGGTAAGAAATTTCTCATTTTTTGAGAAGTTTGTCTATCTTTTTTTATGACTCATGTTTCTGAGAGCTTTATTTTTTTATTATGTTTTGAGAGGGCTATTTTAAGATAGTAGGGTAAATTTCAAAATAAGTACCTGAGGAATTTCAAACTACACAATTTCTTATAATTATTTCAAAAAATAAAACTTTAATAATTACTCGTGTTGAGTCATAATAGGTTTTGGAGCTTATACTTTATTTCACGTTTCTTCCATTATTGCCCTATAATTCTGAATCCAGTCTGATTTTAGAATTTTGCAAATTCAAAACTATAAATTTTACCTTTACTAGGAAAGGGGTCAGACCCTAATGTGTAGTAGCCAGATGAGGTATTAGGTCAGCAAGCAAAAATATTAGTTTAATATGAATGCACTGCAAAGTATAGTTCTTTCTTTAGTGTGCTCTCCAATTCAGACCCTGTTTAGAGAAGGTCGAATGAATTATAAGACAATATTGCTTTAAAAAAAAACTAATTAGAAATTAGATCTTATATTCCTATACTTATTATTAAAATTGTGAATAATTGAATACTTAATAATGCTAGTGTGAAAGATATGTGTTTCATCCAATATAAGCAGTAAATTGTTATTTCTATGAAAACCAATCCTTGTCATATCCTTATCCATTACTTTAGCTTTATGGTGAAGTCCCTGATCAACACCTGCTGCATGGAGAAATAAAGTAACATTATTCTCCATTCCACTCATAGCATGTTCTGCTTCATTATGACTATTGAAGGGAATTTTTCATTTGTCAAGGAAACTTTTATAGATATTTAATAAAAATGCATGTCAGCTATTTGGCAGTCAAGAAATGGGAAATACCCAGGGAAGATTTGTCACATGCAATTTATGGTTTCTAAAGTATGTTTTGTTGATGATAATGGGATTTACACATAATTAAATAATCCTGGGAGATGAAAAATTAAAGAAAGACAGTTACTATTGTGTCATAATTCTCAAAAAATTTAATATGCTAAGGGATAACTTGAATCTCCAAGAAGAGCAGTTGGAATTCTACGACTCAGACTATTTGATAATGAATCATTTTTAATGACATACTTCATTGAACAATTTTAGGAAGTTTCAATATAGACATATTACTTTAGAGTTGTAAGTATCCTTATAAATTACCTGGCTGAACACATTTGTGTTATAAATGAGAACACCAAAGCCCAGAAAATTCTTCTCTAAATTTGCCTAAATCTTACTTAATGGTAGAATAAGGAATTCATATTAATGTTCCAGATCAGGGATTTTTTTTTTTTTCCAATACAGTACTCAGTTTTAGAAGTTAATGTCATAGAGTTTCAAAATACTTCAGTATTGGCCAATAGTGAGTTTAATAAAATTAGCTATAGTATCCGAGTTAGGATGACAAATGAAACAAAATTTGAAGACTCTGCTGTCAAAAATTAAAGTCCACCTGTAGATTAGGGAAAGATGACCTTTATACTCTCTAATCTTGGAATAATTTTACCAAGATACATTAGCAGTTGAGACAAGACTAGAGGACACGTCCTATAGTTAGTGTACATGCTCCCTTGGGAAATAAGGGAATGGAACTTTAGCATAACTCCAATAACAACATTAAACAGAAGAGAGAATGTGCTAAAAGGTATACAAAAAAGCAGTTTTAAGGGAGCTGATTCCTCTACACCCTGAATGATGTGCCACCAATGAAAGTTCATCCTTGTGAAGAGGAAGTCCCGCCCTGAATAATCTTTTATGAAGGTCGACTTACCAATTCATAGTTTCAGTACTAGGTGAATAAACTTTTTGTAACTCATGTCTTTGTCATGGAAAGAATTTAGGAGAAACTTGGAATACAAAATCCTAAATCCTACCCACTGTAACCACTGATCTACAATGTCCTTGAGCTATAGCACAGAGGCATTGTTAGAAATTTGTCTTTTTATAAAAGTGAGAATGGAGAAGATGAAGATGTGGATTGCTTTCCTTTTTTTCTATTTCTAATGCAATAAATTTGTTATAGGCCCAGAGTCTACCAGAGATATTTCTAAAATCTGCCTATGATTTCAAGAGATACCTTCTCATATATCTACTCTGTTTCAATTAAATGAGAAATTCTGTCTCTCAAAGCCATTTTGGAGCCTGTAGGATTTTTCTCTGAGAAACCTATTAAATGTATTTTGGGTATTACTTCAATGTACTTTAATCCATGCTGTACACTAGGTTAATAAGCCACTCACTTTAATTCTTTTTTTTTCAATTTCCAACTGTGATTATAACGTAATGTATAGCATTAACGTAATGTACTATATGTGCACTTTATACCATATCAGTGACTAAAACTCCCTAAATTTGCTATTATCCTTTATAAAGCAAAAAATAGCCCCTTTCTCGAAGTAAATCTGTCACTCATTTTCTCAAAGAGAAATTATTGTTTTGTAGAAAAAAAAAATCCTTTGTTTCTCCTCTTTTTCTCTCTTCTCTCTTTGTTTCTCTGTTTTTATTCTATTTCTAGACAGAGATCCTATTTGGATCTTTCATTGAGGGGAACTAACAGAACTTAATTAGTATATTTGTTTCCCCAAACCAAATCATGTTATGTATCCTGACTTCCCAAAGTTCTAGAATATCAAAGTAATGCCTAAAACAAAAGTCACATTGCTAGTTCCACAGACCCTTAATTTAGAAAACACAAGCAAATCCTTAGCACCAAATATGAATATCACAGCAGTTGACATGCTAAACAATGTATATAATAGCGTTTTCTCCCTAGCAAAGTCATGCCCTGAGGATTGAAACTTAGTATAAAATAGACCTACAATGTTTCTACTACTCGATGAACATAGCCTAGACATGATAATCTGTGAAGAAAAAGAGAAGAGAGAAAGATAAGGTTTACATTTTCAAGCAATATATGGAAATTATCTAGAGTCCTACTAAAGAACATATTCTTCAAGGTGTTAATTGCGACACCAAACTTTTCTTATACAAGGCAAATTTAGTAGTAATTATACATTGTTTTCTCTCTGTGGTCAAACCTCACACAATTTAGAAATTTGTAAAATATCAACAATGCTTTGCTTATCTTTCTTGAGACCCCTTTCTTCATTTATATTTAAATCTCTAAACATCCCTTCCCATTTCTACTTTGTGGAGACCTATTTCCATTAATAAACTAAAAAAAGGTTCTCATTCATTAGAAATTTGAAGGCCTCACTCTTAGATCCAACATTGCTAATGAAAAATCTGATATCAATTAGATTCCCCTCTTATCTGAATTTAATTCTTTATATGTTTTTATGATTTTCATTTTAATCTTGCTATTTTTGTCTCTTACAGAGTTGGAGTTGTTCTATTTTTTATTCTTTGTAAATACATGTCTCGCATTTGCTCGTTATTTTTTTTTAATAAATCTCCCCTTTGTGTTCTCTGTGATCTGTTTGTAAAACTCTTAGTTTAATATTAGACTTTCTATGGCATTTCTCTACATTTTTTATTTGAGACACTTTTGATTTGTCAACCATTTATTGATTTAAATAATAGAAATTATATTTTAAATTTATAATAACACCTCATCTTATTTTTCATTCCTTTTAGATATATTTTTGGTCATGTTCAAGAAATGTATTAATATATTTTGTCTTTCTTTAATTACCAATAAGGAAGTTTAATCTTATCTTTTCCACCTCTAGACAATTCTTCTCTTTGTTTATCTCAGTATTTTTTCACCATGATTCAGAATTTGTAGAACTATATAATAATCCATGGTTTTCCATTTATTTTTTAAAATGTGAAAGAAACAATCTGCCTTATATTTTACTCAGAATTTTAATTTTTATTGACAAAAATCTTTTTTTTTTTTTTGTCAGCCTAAAAGTCTATGTTTTCATCTGCTGTGTATCTCATTTCTTATGTTATTTCCATCCAACATAGATTTTAGGTTCCTTGCTTTTTTCCTCTGTTTGCCTCTGTAGCTCTCTATTTCTCTGTGCCTCTGTCACTAAACGCTTGGCTCTTGTATATTACATAGCCACCATGTCTTTTCTTGCCATCTCCCTATGGTTGTTTTACTTAATTATGTCACAAACATATTTATTCTGTTGTAAAGTAAGTGAATTCTATTTCTTTGCCTTCTTTTGAAGCTCACTATGGTGACTGGATGTTGTAGAATTTACTTTTTCATTGCCTGAGTTAGTATTGCTAGTGAGTGGGAAAATTCACTCGTGAATGGTTGAATTGAACTATAATCTTCCTTTCAGATTTTTAATGAAATTCCTATAATAGAGTTCATTCTAACTTGATGGGATATATTCTATGGGATACAATCTTACTTTGAACTATTCTCAGAAAAAAAATGTTTGTTTTTCACACCTTAACTTGGTTTACTTGAAATCTGGTCCCATTTGTGTTTCTATTGGAGGAAAAAAATAAGTTTTTGTTTGTTTGTTTGTTTTGTTTTGTTTTTGTTTTTGCGGGGTGAAGGAGAGATTGACTGACATCTTTAATAGAAATGAGTAAATGGCATTATAAACAAGTAAGGGAAGAATTTCCTTTTGGGTTCTACTTTTGCTTTTTTTATGCTTACATCAATATTTCGGTAAATATTATTTTATGTACATTTTTTCCTTTAGCTCTGTTAATTCATTTATTATTAAATTTATTATCTCTGGATTATTATATTCATTTCACTTTTCCTCATTTGTTCTTATCTCTTTAATTTTTATTTCCTTCTTTCTTTGGTAAGCTATTGAGGGAGAAAAAGAGGGGGCATTTAAAATCATAGAAAAAAGTTTTCCATGATTTTTTCTAGATTTTAGAAATTATTTTTTCCATTACCAACTACACCAACCATCTGAAGATGGTTGCTTCTGGGTACTGCATGTGGGGAGGACCAGGGTCCATGCAACCAAGGCACTTATTTAAATATTCTAAGCCTAAGTTTTTAAATTTATTTAGAAAGAAATAATAACATTATGTTCTCAATGGGGTTTTTACTATGATTAAATAGTTCATGTATTGCAATATAATGGTTTATGTTTTAAAAACCTGAGGCAAATGTGATTTTTAAAATTTACTCATGGGTAAATAAATGCTGTATTCTTATCTACATTTATAGTCTAAATAATAGATGCATAAGACTCTCTGAGTAAAAGATTTAAAATAATACTCAATGTTTCCTTTTGGTATCCTTCTGAGTGTTGCATATTTTATTTTAATTAGAAAAAAATAATTATGTGAAACTGATTACCTGTCTTTATTGTTTAGTATTATACTAAAAGAGCTTAGTACAGCTCTTTTGAGTGTAGCATGGCTAAAATAAAAAGATGTACCCATTTTTAAACAAAAATTACCTGAGGTCTCAAGTAAAAACAACATTTTCTTAAAAAGCTAGTATCAAATATTTTTAAATAAAGACAATGGAGACATGCATTAAGAGCATATTTCTTTCAAATGTTAATGAAAAATAAAACATTGAATTATTTCAAATGGAATGTAAAATTTTACTTCATAATATATTTTACTATCCACAGTTTTCATAAATTTTGTTCAGATTTTCTTGAGATACTTAAAAAGATAGGGCTGACACTTATTTCCCTCTATATACTATCTTTAGTAAATTTTTATAAACATGTTTTTCTCCAGCTGTGATGAAATTATTTAAAAACATGTGATGAAATTATTTAAAAACATGTGATGAAATTATTTATAAACATGAAATTTTTATAAACATGTTTTTCTCCAGCTGTGATGAAATTATTTTATCAATTATTCTTGTATTCTCTACAATATAAATAGAAACATTATATCCCTAAAAGCATCTCTAAGTAACAAAGACTAAGAAAAGACTGTAATCTTTACTTGTTCTGCCAAGTACATACATGAAAATCCTGGAGAATATGTATACTTATAGAGCTAAAGGATCCTGATTTTCCCAGCTTCCTACTGAATCTCATTTTACTAACTCTAACCTAACATCCTACTAGTACAAGCCTCTGTGCTATGCTGCATGACATAAAGACTAGTACATGTTACTCTCTCCTCACCTTTTCAGGAAGATTTTTATAATCCCCAAGTAACAAAAGGAAAAACAAAACAAAACAAAACAAAAAACAGTAGTTCGGGTATTAATTAAATTACTCAAGGAGTTATAGTGCAAATGTGTGAAGTGGAGCATGTCACCGGAAACCATATTCTATGATCTCAAGGTTAATGCTGGTCATATTATACTTTGATACTTCTAGTTTTGTAATTCATGCTCAAGAGAGATAAATGATTTGTCGAAAGTGGTTTTTAAAAGAGGGCAGGTGAGAGAGTAAAATAGATACTTTTTCATTCCCGGGACAAGTTTTATTTCACTCTACATCAAACAACTTTGGACAACTAAGATCACAACTGAGGTAGAAGAGTGGCAAAGGAGGCTGCCATTAAAAATCAACTATAGGCGATTGATCATACCTCTCCATATTTCAGAATTAAGTAAGGTTTAAATGCTTGGTCACAAAGCCAATTATTTTCAATTCTGTACATTTTAATTCAGCCTGTTTGTGGGATTTTACTGCAACTATAATGGGAACTATAACAGATGGGATGAGAAGTTGATAACCAAGGATGGCAGATCCAGTTATCCCTAAGGAAATGTGATTTAAAAAGCATCTTGATAAAGATAGGAAGACTAACTGAAGTATATACACATGTAATCTGCAGACATTAGGCATAGTTTGTACAAAAAAGATGAGCAGCAGTTAGGTGTCTTAAGAAATTGAATAGTAAGCATTTTTTTATTGTTCTTCGTGCGTCAAGTTTCCCACAGGTCTTCAGCCACACACACAATAAATTGGCTAACTTTATTATGAGCATATGGTTAAAGAGTAATTCCTCATGAGGATAAATTAATTGATGGCTGCACCTGGTAAGAGTATCTAGAATATCTTCTGTTTAATGAAATATGTTGGCTAGGCTAGTGAAAATGGAAATGGAAAATAATGTTCAACATTCTTTTAGAAAGCAAGGCTGATATTAATAGATATTAATCAGAACCTTAGAACAGAAGTAAAATTTTAACTACTTAAATTTAACTACTTAAATTTAATATTATGGGTAAGGAAAAACAAAACAAACATACTTTTCTTCATTGCCAATCCTTTGCTAAATAAAATAACCAGATATTGGCTTGGAAATTTACCAGACTCCAAGGTTTGACTACATCAAAGTCATATCTATATCACTTTAATTAATGTTCTCCATAAACAGATAATAGAGAATCACCTTTTTTCTTGTTTATTATTTTACAAGCCAATGTACCCAGCCTTAGATTAGGCACACTATATCAGAATTTTGAGAGTCAAGGACAAACTTGCAAAGTGATCCTGTCAGCAAACTACTCAGAGGATCTTTGGTTTTATGCTATCATTGAGCTTCCGGATCCCTTATTTATTAACTTGTGAATATTGTCTTGTGATTAGAAAACCCAGTAAAATGTACGGTGGCATTGTAATGGCTAATTATGGATGAAAGCAGTTCTATTTTGAGGACTCTCAGCTGAGTCAACAACTGTCAAAAAATTTCTGTCCAAAAAGATATAAAGTGGGATGGGAGGCATAAAATGAATAGAAAATATAAGAAAATGCTATGCTCACACATTACCCAGGAGAGCAAAAGTCTTGGAAAAGTTTTATATCTGTCTGAAATGTAGAAAATGGTAAGAATATTTTTACCCACTACTCTGAGAACCTCTGCAGTGTCGCTCCCCAAGTCAACATTTCAGATCTCTCTATGGAATTACGGAATTTTTACTTTCGATGTTACCTTTGCTAGAATATTTAAAAGCTGGGAAAAGTTGCCCTACATAGTAAAAGTAAAGAACATTTTAATAGAGTGATATAATCTAACTTCTTCTAATTTTTTATGGTGGAGATAAATTTAAGGTTAATGTTTTAAAGTGATACCCAAATATGTTCCTAACAAAGTGTGGAGATGACACTCTCATAGTTCTTTTTCTTTTATAACTATTTCTTCAACCTAAAAACAAGAACAAAGTGAAAACTCTAGGCTTCAGTTAATAGATTCTTTCTTCACTCAGTCTATGGTTTTTAAAAGCTTTTTTTTTCCACAAAGGACGTATTTGCAAATTATTTTCTAGATTAATAACTTGCAGCACTAAAACTTCCTTGGAATACTGGTTTTAGTCAATATTTTTAAAATGTATTAGGAAAAAAGACATATACTCTATATTTTTTTACTTATCTTAAGAACCACTGAATTCTATAAAACAGAATATTTATTTTATACATTAAATGTATACATGCTGAATAATGCTATCACAACTTCTATTTGATGTATGAAATAACGCCGATGCTATGTATTTATTGATAAACTAATACTATAAAACACACGAAACACTAGAGGCATAGGAAGCAAATGATAATAATTACTATTAATATAATTTATATTATTATTATTGTTATCATTATTATGCTTCTTAGTAAAACTGAAATATAAATTTTTTTCTCTTAAAATTCTTTTCCTAAATGTAAAAAAGAATATATTGAAAAATAAAATGGCATACAATGCTGAAAACACTAAGCATGACTGATATCAACAAAGATTAAGGCTTTTCTACAATGAATTCTGCAGGAATGCTGGATTAGAAATAAGAACCAGCACACCTCTTGTGTTTGAAATGTAAAGGATAGAATAATATATGAGATTAAGTGGAAGGAAACCCAATGAAATATTAGAGGTTGTAGACTCAGAAGGTTGATGTACCAGGAAGCAACAAGGATACACGGGATGCACACCAAGGTTCAAATTCAAATGAAAGGACTCACATAGTGGTGCTCCCTGGCCTTTTAGTTGGATGCTCATGACAGCAGTGGTATCATTGGGAAAGATGGCTTTGTACTCATAACTATCATGCTCTATTATCAGAGTTAAAGGTTGTGAGGAGGCACGTAACAAAAACTTCTAATATTGCATAGGTAACTGCATAATTATTAAAGGGAGACAAATATTTTACAAATCATAAAGTTGCTGGTTAAAAGAACTTCATTTCAGGAAAGAAGGAGGAGAATGGTCTCCAGCCAGGACTTGGGTACAGCACACTACCGTTCTTTATCCCAACATAATGGCAAGTTTTAATTTATATCAGAGTACATCAAGATCTTATTCAAGATTTTTCCTGATGGTTGGCAGAAATGGAGGGGTGTTCTGAATTTCAGGTACAAAAGATGAGACACTCTGCTGCTCAACAGAAAAGCATAACATCTTCCCTAAAAGTTATTATCAAATGAGAAAGATATTTTTGATGTTTTATTCCCTTGAACAAGCTTCACGATGTCTTTAAAGATCTTCAATGTCATACCCTCTTTGTTCTTAAGAACAAATACTATAACTTCCTTTGTTTTCACATGTAAATTTGACCTCTTCTGAAATGTATAGTTGACTTTTTGATATAGGTTATCAGTACACCTTTCAAGTAAGACTCTTTAAAGTTTGATATGACTGTAAGGTCTATTTCCCACCTAAAAGATCTATTTATTGGGTAGAAGTGGTTTTTTTTAAACACAATATGTAACTTATTAAACTAAATAACTAAAGATATTAAATCTCCATTCTTCTTTCATCTAAGCTGAAAGATTTAAAAGGAGATGCTCAAATACTCTGACAGAATGCATAATAACTCATAATATTGGCAATTATATTCATGTCCCTTAGAAAAAAACAAGCGAAGAAAAAAATAGCATTAAGAATATGAATATGAATATATTAAGCTGTTCAATATAAATGAAATAACTTGAAAAGTTAGAACAACTATATCTCCATAAAACATTCTACAAAGTATAAATCTTTTGAAAATACTTAAGGTATTTTCAATTGGAATTTTGAGAATATTTGTATTACATATGAAGCCTACTTAAAATAATTATGCTGTATCGAAGTGATTATCAGATTGTAAATTATAAAAAATCAACTCACAAAATTTGGAACCATTGAAAATTTTTTCCAAGAAATTATGAAAAATAATGCAAACATTGAGAATAAATCTGAGAATAGTTAAAGGCAGAGCTGGAACTAAAGAATGAACCAGAACTGTAGGTATAAATGTTAATAGTTGAAAATAAATTTTCTAAAATTCAGAACTAAAGAATGAGAACAAGTAGATGAATAAGTAGAAGTAAAAATGTGTAAGAGAAGTAACAGACACTGAACTAAAACATGGAGGTTGGTGGTGGGGGGATTCTTATTCCCATATATTTCAGAAAAAAAAAATATTACACAAGTAGACATATAAAAATAAAATCTTAAATATTCTTTCATAGAGTAAAAATAAAGTAAACAGGAGGCATTAAAACAAATGATGCAGATTAGCTAACTCCTTTCTTCTCACCCTTCAACTCCTACAAAATAATCTGATAGGAAGCAAACTTGTACACAATACTAAATATTTTAAGATAATTTTTTCAGCGCATTTGGGCTGCTATAACAAAATCTTGTATACATGTTCTGATCCAAGATGGTGTCATGACAACATGCTGAACTCATTTTCTTCCACAGAAATCTACCCACACAGCAATTCTCTTTAAAAAAAATCCAGAAACTAGCTGACCAATTCCTACACATCTGGAAAATGAGAAAATGCCAACATCACCCACTTCAAAATGGGTAAGAAAAGCTGAGATACATTCTCACCATAAATCCTATCTCAGCATAAAACCATATAATCAAAGGGAACACCCAAATCCCAGTTTCTTTCTGAGGAATAAAGTATTTGAACTCCACATCTACTGCCTCAACTTTTAAGACTCACACCTGAAGAATAAGTTTCCCAAATACCTAACTCTGAAAGTCAGTGGGGCTTGCATTGATAAAGACCACATGACTATAGCAGACATAAAGGCAGTTTTAAGGGGATCCTGAGGATTATACCCCTGCTTAGCACAGAGTTAGCAGGCAAAAATGCCTACTCCCAGTCTTATTCATGAAGAGGCCTATGTACATAGTTTAAAAACTGCTGCCTGAGGGTCAGGTTTCTAATTTAGCATTCCTCAGGGAACTGATTGTGATCCTTCCTGGAGACTGCGGAAGCCAGAAAATAACACCTTTTGCTTTCTCACTGGAGAGCTCTAAAAATCACCAATGTCTTCCTGGAAGGAGTTTGTATATACATCTGGTGCCTAAGAGGCTCATCCCTTGGCATCCGGCCAAGGGATGAGCCTCTGCGTTGCCTAGCTCTGATAGCCAAAGTGGCTTGCATTTGTGAATTGCATTGGACTTTGGCAAACAAAAAAGCAGTTATTAATAGATATAGGAGCACACCACCCTTTGCAGCTATACACATGGGCTCAGCACAGAGGAATAAAACAAAAAAAAAGTCCTTCTCTCAATTTCTCTTTGGAAGAGCCCTAACTAAATACTTTCACAGCTGCTACCTGAAGATCTGGCATCCAATCAGCCAGCGCAGAAGGGCTAACTGTGATCCTCCCTTTTGGGACACTGACAGGTCTTAGCATAACCTCAATTATCAGGAGCCACTAAGCACAAAGAAAGCAGCTTGAGCAAGCACAAAGTTTTGAGAGATTATCAAGAGGTAAGGCCAGGCTAAAACCATGTTTCATCTCCTACATGAGATAACTCCATCAAAATCAGGAAAGGTGGCTGTTTTACCTAATGCACAAAAACACAGTGTCAAGAAAAATGAAGAAATAGATATATGCTCAACGTAAAAGAACAAGATAAAACTCTAGACAGATCTAAATGAAAACAAGGTAAATAATTTATCTGGTAAACAGCTCAAAATAATGTTGATAAAGATGCTCACTGAGGTTAGGAGAACAATGTGTGAACAAAGTAAAAGTTTTAACAAAGAGAAAATATAAGAAAGTGCCAAACAGAAATCACAGAGCTGAATAATGCAATAACTAAAATGAACATTTCAATTAACAGATTCAACAGAAAACTAGATTGAGTAAGAGAATCAGTGAACTCAAAGACAAAACAGTGGAACTCACCCAATTAGAGGAGCAAAAAGAAACCAGAATTAAAGAGTGAAGATAACTTAAGGGACTATGGAATACACAAGACCAATACACACATTACAGGACTTCCAGGAGGAGAAGAGAAAGAGAAAGAGACAGAGCTTATTCAAAGAATACTCTATCTAGAAGAGTTGTCCTTCAGAACTTAAGGAGAGATAATTTTCCAGACAAGCAAAAGCTGAAGGAACTCCTTACAAGAAATGCTAAAGGCAATTCTTCAAGCTGAAACAAAGGATGCTAATTAGTAACAGAAAAACATATGAGAGTACAGGTGTGTATGTGTATGTATGAATATATATAGAAATGACCTTTGAATTATGTGGGTTTGAACTGTGCAGATTGACTTCTATGCAAATTTACATTTAAGTGGACCCATACAATTCAAACCCACAGTGTTCAAAGATCAAATGTATTTTTCTTCTGGATATGAAAGATTGACTTAAGTTATACATACATTTTTGACTGTGTGAGTTATTGGCACCCCTAACCTACATGTTGTTCAAGGGTTAACTGTATGTTTCATAATATTCTAATATGATAAAGATTAATGATCGTGAGTGAATAACTTATAAATCTAATATAAAAGTTAAAAGACAAAAGTGTTAAAAATAACTTGTTCCCAATTCAAATATTTTTCATTTCTCTTCCTCTTGTCGAGTTTGTCTAAATCGTTGAAAGCATCAAATGAACAAATGTTATATTTGGTTTTTCAGCAGGTACCATTTCTCTGCATGGCTAATGAAAAAAATTTTTTTGCAATATTTACTTATGTACTTTATGGTAATTTCAATTATGCTTTATGAAAATCTTACCCAAATAACCCATAAATGATGAATGTCTGGCACATTGTCAAAGTTATCTAGTTCATGCAGAGAATTTCACTGTTGTGTTTTTGATATTATAATCAGCATCTTGGATTAGTTAGCACTCACAGATTCAATATCTTCATCTACATATTAAATTTGAGTCAAGATAGTACAACACTCAGAGATAACAAAAACACATGAAGACATTTGTCTAGAGTTTATCCCAGCAGGGTTTTAGCTGACTTGGTTGATATAAAGAATAAAGTATTATTTTCAAATTTTATGTCACAATGGGAAGAATTCTAGACTTTATCATCATGTCTCCTGAGATATTTGTTGATTTACCTGCATTAATCTTCCTAAAATGTTACCATGTAGCCTAATCCCAACAATCTGAAGCAATTTTTAAAACCCATACTCATTGTCCCATATTCTTATTTCTAACTATCTAAGCACTAATTATATCTGCTTCTCAACTTTTCTTTGCTATTGTGGGTTAGCTAGGAAATTATTATATATTGATTTATATTATGTATAGCAAATTAAAGCTTTTCTGGAAATGACTGATCATCAACCTATGTTCTAAGCTAGTTCTAAATCATTTAGTGTTTTAAAAGGAGATTTTGCAACATCTGAGTTTCAAAGGCCTCAAACCTTTCTACAACCTGCCTGTGAGAGAGTGATAAGTGAGAATGGTCACCTGAAGGTATAAGAACTGCCATTAGACATGTTTGTATGGTCAAGATGAGAAATTTGGCCCCACATCAAGAAAGCAAGTCAGGCCACCTTAAATTGATATTGAGCCCTTCTATTGGCCTTGGGCCTTATTCCCTCCCTGCCCCAATGTCATTTCTCATGAGCATGTATCTAGCTTCCCTACTCACCTTCTTTTCCACATGTTTCCCCAACATTACTTGTGATGTTTTGAAGTTTAACTAATACCTACATATTTGTTCTGCATGTACCTTGGTAAGGCCTTTTCAACTTAATAGTTTATGCTCTTCCTCTCTGGAAAATTCCCTTATATTATTTATTTAATTATTTTCTTCCACTGATTTTGTTTTCTAGACCACTATCTTAGTCTGTTCAGGATACAAAATACAACAGATTGGGTAGTTTATAACAACAAAAATTTATTCCTTACAATGGAGGCTCAAAAGTCCAAGTTCAAAATGCCAGCATGGCGAGGTTCTATGACAGCCCTCTTCCTGCTTCAAAGCTAGCATCTTCCTGGTGTGTCCTCATATAGTGGAAGAGAACATCTCGGTCCCTGTGGTTCCTTTTATGAGGACATTAATCTGATTTGTGAGGGCTCCACCTTTATAACATAAGCACCTCTCAAGGTTTTAGCTCCTAACACCATCGCTTTGAATATGAATTTTGAGAGACACAAGCACTTGGCTCTAAATTCTGAGAAATAGTCTTTAAAAAGTCATCCAACTCTAACTTTCTTTTTATCATTTTTGAAATTTCTAATGCTCTTTCTTTTTTCTGTTGTGTCATTTTTCATTGCGACCTGTTTCATGTAGTCAGTAATATCAAATATCTCAGAGTACATTGCTTATGATCAGTCTTTTTTTTTTGCTTTTTAAATGTGTTTATACTTGTATCTCATTTTTAAATATATATAACACTCTTTAATTATGCAAAAATTTCAAATTATCAGAATAATTGCAAAGATAGTTTTCATATATCCCACAGAAGGTTTCCCTGTTATTGATGTCTTATGTTAATGTGGTCCATTTATTACAATTAATCTATATTGATAAATTTTTATTAGCTAAAGCATGAACATCATTTATATTTTCCTCATATCCTTTTTCTCTTCTAAAATCAAATTAAATTTAGTACGCATGTCACCTTATGTTCCTATATCTATATTTGTTTCCTAAGACAGCTGTATGAAACTGGGTGGCTTAATAACAATGGAAATTTATTCTATCACGGTTCTGGAGGCTAGTAGTCTGAGATCAAGGTGTTGGCAGGGCCATGATTTCTCTAAAGGCTCTAGGGGAGAATGTGTTACATGCCTTTCTCTTAGTTTTGGGTGTTGCTGGCAATCTTTGGCATGCCTTTGCTGGAAAATGCAATACTACAATCTCTGATTTCATTATAACATGTTTTTCCATTTGTTTGAATATATGTCTTTGTCCATTTTTTTATAAGAACACTTGTCATATTAAATTTTTCTTTATTAGAATAAATTGGAAGTTTATATTATTTCTCTCATAACATTCTTTCTTTATATATTATTTTAATGCTAAAATTTCCCTATAAGTACATTCTCTGCATCTTAAATTTTTTAATAAATTGTATTTTTATTTTCATTCATTTCAAAATACTTTTGAATTTTTCTCAAGATCTTTCTTTGTTGTTGAATCTCTAGATATTTGTGTATTTTCTAGCTATCTGTCTGTTATTAATTTCTAGTTTATTGTGGTCTGAGAACATATTTTGTATGATAGCAATTCTTTTAAATTTGTTAAAGTGTGTGTTTTATGGCCCAGAATATGGTCTACTTTCTTGAGTGTTCCATATGAATTTCAGAAGAATATGTTTTCTCCTGTTGTTGGATGTAGAAGTTTATAGATATCAATTAGATCCAAAAGATTAAAATGCTGCTCATGTTAACTATTTTCTGTTGGTTTGTCAACTACTGAAAGAGGAGCATTGAAAGAGGAGCAATGATAGACTTGTCTACTTCTTCTTTCACTTTTATCAATTTTTACCTCATCTATTTTGAAACTCTTTTTAGGTACATAGAAAACATTTAGGTACATGTTTAGAATTATTATACCTAATTGGAGAATTGATTGTTTTATAATTATGTAATAGTGGTATTCTCGATAATCTTCCTGATATGAAATCAGCCTTGTATAAAATTATTATAGCTAATACAGCTTTTTTGACTTGCAATAGCATGATACATCTTTCTCAACTCTTTTCATCTTTATGAGCATTAACAGTTAAAGCGAGTTTTGTAGACAATATATAGTTGGGTCTTGTTTTGTTTTGTTTTTCTACTGTGACGTCTATCTTTTAATTGGTATATTTAGATGATTTGCATTTAAAATACTTATTCATATATAGTTGGAGTAATAGCTACTGTGTTTATGTTTTCTTAGTTAATTTTATTGTTTTTTTCTCCCTTTTTATGCCTTCTTTACTTTGAATTGAGCAATTTATATAATTCTACTTCATCTCTATTAACATATCAATTATATTTATTAAAAAAAACTCAGTTGATAATTATCCTTTTCAATATACATTTTTAACTAACCTAAGTTTATTTTCAAATAACACTGTACCACTTTATTAGTGTAGTTATCTTATACAGGTGATTCTTAATTTCTCCCACCCTCACTTCAGTCATAGCTATAATTTATTTTAATTATTTATACTTTATAATCACCCAACACATTGAAACTATTATTATCACAAATAAGCAGTTATCTTTAGGTTAATTTAAAATAATAAAAATAAAAATTTTATTTTACTTTTATTTATTTCCTCTCCTACATTCTTCCTTTCTTTATGGAGATCTATAGTTCTAAATTATATCATTTTCTTCATGGTCAAAAAAATCTTTTAACATTTCTCACAGGGCAGAAAAGATGTAAGTTGCAAGTAAGCTTTTTAAAGGTTGTGGGTTTTTTAGGTATTGAAGCTGAAATAAAAGTGAATATATTATTTGTAAATAGATAATTTCCAGAATCTCTTCTTCCTTCCTTCCTTTCTTTCTTTCTTTTTCTTTCTTTCTTATGCTGACATTGGTTAATGAAATCTAATGTTTCAAGTGTACAATTCAACAGTAAGTCTCATATATATTGCATTGTGAATTCACCGCCCATAGGTAGATTTCTTTCTGTCATCACATATTTGTTCCCTTTTACATCATCTACCTCTCCTCTCCTGCCCTACCCTCTGGTAATCACTAGTCTACTGTCCACGTTCATGAGTCTCTATTTGTCATGTTTGTTTGTTACTTTTAGAATTACTCTTAGTGTTGTCTTTCTTGCCAAGTGTTTTTTCTATGTGGTATTGTAATATTTATATATCAGTTTTTATTTAAGAAAGAATGTTCATTACCTTATGTACTTTACGTGTATGCATTTTCTCTGCTATTGCATTGTCTATTTCCCTAAAAAATTTTCTCCATGAACCAGAAACTTCACTGGAGCTCCAAGAAAGGGGTCAGTGGCATGGTGGCTCATGAGCTTTTATTAAAGAAGAAGGCTGGCCTTACACAGATTTCCCTCAAGTGCTGAAATAAAAAAATAATTAATTTTCTAATGATATCAATACTGTACATACAATACTACTTTTGAAGCTAGTTTTATTTATTTAAAGAAAAGCATTTTGATATTTGCCTAGGTAATAAGTGACCTTGTAATAAAGTGCTATTGACAGACTTTCAATTAATGGAATAATTTTCATAACCCTTTCTCATTTCATACTCTGCATATTCAGTCCAAGTTTCTCTGAATTTCTCCTTTTTCATTTTTTTTCTTATCTACTAATATTCTGGACTTTAAAATATCCTGGTCTGAATAATCTGTTAACAAGATTTTATCTCTTTTTCCAATTTTTGGAAATATTCTTATCTTTCTAATCTAATCTTGCACTTCTGCTTTCAAATGTCCCTAAATTTTTTATTCCCATTTCTACACTATTTATTTTATTTTTTTTTACTTTTAAGGATTTATCCGTGTTTTTATTTTTATTTCTCTATGATATTTGAAGAGAGTCAAGTTGAACAGATGCAAAAGAATTTAATGTCTTATGTAAGAATATTCTTGTGATTCGTGACTGAAATTTAAGTGATGTTCTTTAACCATTCTTTATCTTGTAACAAGTCATGTTATATGGTCACAATCAAAATCACCAGGTCCCAAAGCTGGATTTGGAAGAACATAATGGCATTTACTGAAGCACCAACTCTATATTACATTATGTTTCATATCTTAAATTACATATTCAAACTCCTGTTAAATTATTATTATTAATACGCATCTAGTTTCCTATGCTTGTAGCTGCAGTCCTGAATAATATTTGATAGTAATGTGTGTATGTATCGATTATCTTTCTTCCTTGGTTGCAAGTCATTGAGGTATTGGATCACATATACTTCATATTTGCAAGCCATACAGTGTCAAGTAAAAGCTTTAATATTTAAAATAATTCTAGCACAAATAACATTTCCAATGGCCATGAGCAAAGATGAAGAATTGAAAACAGCTTATTTAAATGTACACTCATGTGGTCTGATCATATTAAGTTTTTAACACAAGATTTTCTAAACCAAGATTATTATATGCAGTATACAAAAAAAATGACTCTGATTCACAAAGTTTGTATTCTTCTGATATCAGATTTTCTGCAACAATGATGCTCTTCCTCCAATAACCCTATCTGTTCCTCCATACTACCACCTCTTGTACCCAGAAAAAGATGGCCACGTTACCTGTGCTGTCATTATACAGACCAATATACTTGGCAAAGAATGTGATTGTTCATCATTCCTATTGGACTCCAAATTGGCGACTACTATTTTTAGTTATGTATCCTTATAAACAAAATCACAGAAGTGTGATTGGCTTTTATGCATCATAGAAGACATTTATGTGTCTGATGGATAACTTTTAGGCTTCCTTCTTCTTCAGTTCCAGAACACAAAGCCTGGCACTTGCTGGTCCGTTTCTCCCAGCTCTGTGACACCAGAATATTGTCAGTGACTTCTTTACTTTTAAAAATTCATCAGAGCAACAGGAACAAACCTCTTTCTAGCTTGATGATCTCAATATGTATAAGTAAGGGGATGAGCTTGAGTGCCATTACAAGCCAAAATATTAAGGCCAGATATGGAAGATGAAAAGTTAAATTACTCTATTTACTTACTCAAAAGGACTTATCTTAGTTAAAACATTTTATATGAATTCAGGAAGAGTATAAACATAATTCTGTATGATCATTTTTCTCCTCTTGGCAAAGTTATCACAAATAGTAATTAAGAAATGTTTTCTATTCTCATGCATCAAAAAATGAAGAAATAAATTTAAATGTCTTTGTGTACATGTCAGTCTCTAAGAAAAGTCCAATCACACAGACACACATACACATACTTTCTAATATAAGTAAGGACAGAAAAAATGAGTGATAGTGAAAAAGGGCTAAGGCATTGGTCAAAGAGCTAAAAAGGAAACATTCTTGTATGCATAGAGAAGGGTTTTATGAGTTTGCATTTTCTTTTCTTTGCCCTTTCATTCATAGTGGTTTCCATCTCTTGGAACTTGTCTTTGTGATCGGAATAATTGTAAAAACACTGGCTTACCTTTTGGATGAATTGGTTCCACTGTGAGCCTCTAGTTTTGATAAAAGGAGACTTTCAGAACATACATTTTTTGGCCCAGTTCTTCAGATAGAGGTCATTCAGGGCTTAAGGCCAAATAACTGAAGTTTTACAGATCTTTCAACAACATACTGCTCTCAGGAATATTTGATAAAGGATTTTTTAATTGCTTATATAACAAATTACTACAAATAAAACATCTTATAATAACATGATTTTATTTTCTCAAAGTATCCATGAGTAATGAGTCTGGACACAGCTCTTCCGAGTCATCTGATCAGCATATCACAAGGCTGTAAAGTTTGGATTGGGCTGCTTTCTTATCCACAGATCTGACTAGGGAATAATCCACTTCTAAGCTTATTCAGGTTGTTGGCAGAGTCCTTTTTTGCAGCTGTATGACTGAGGGGTCCAAGATTTTCATGACTAGATGGAGAGCACACTCAGATCCTAGAGCTCACTCCAGTCTCTAGAGACCTATCAGTTCTGTGTTGTGAGGGCTTCCTTAACATAATACATATTTCATCTGGCTAGCAAGGAGAATTTCTCTTTTCAGTCAGTTTAGATGGAGTCTTACATAACAATATGTGAAATTCAAGGACCTTCGCCATAATATAACCTAATCATCAAGATGACATTGCATTACCTTTGCAATATTCAATTAGTGAGAAGCAAGCTACAGATACCACCCACTCTTAAGGGAGAGGATTATTTGGCAAAATCACACCTGAAGTTTTCAAATTAAATTTTTTTTCCAAAATTTTAAAAAATTTCATATTTTAAAAATAGGACAGGATTATGTGTTTGGAATCAGATGATATATTGGCAGGGATCTGACAATGAAGACATGTTTGTATATCTAGAGTATTTTTTTTCACTAGCAGGAATGCTGTTCGGTAGGGAATTGAACTAATTTTAATGACCAAGGCAGTTTCAATTATAAACCGTACAGTTTACATGTACAAGCATTTGAATTGATAGGTGACCAGTTACTCACTAGTCAGGCTATCTTTGTTTTTTTTTTTTTATTCTTTTATGTAGTGACAACTAAAAAACTGGAATGGTATCAAACCCTTAATATGTTCATACATATTTAACTCTTTTCTCATTCAGAAAAAAAAAAAAAAAGTGCAGCTCAGTGCCAGTGTTCATTTAACATCACATGTAGGAATGCTATGTTTTCTAGGATTTGACATTTTCAGCGATCAAACTGCTAAAAACAGAATGCTATAAATAGAATGATGTCACTTGTTTCCAAAGACTATCGATATACTAGAGCAATGCAAAAATAATAATAAAAGCAAATATTTCACAGCAAACTTTGGGAGTAAGGTTAAGGCAGTCATCCGCGAGTTATTTCAGGATAAACACTGCAGCTACAAGTGCTGCCAGTGAGTATTCATACGTAATGGGAAAAGGGTTAAAAATCAGCATATGAATACAAACATAATGTGTTTGAGAAAGGAATATATCTAATAAATAAACAGAAAAATAAGTATGAAAAATGATATGTATATCCCTTTACATTGAGAAGAAGAAAAAAAATTAAAATTTTCACAAAGCCATCTGACAAGAAAAAAGTCTGAAGACCTGTTTTTGGAACACTTTACCTCAAAGAATTATATTTGTCAAGAGGCAAAAAGAAAACTACAGTTAGTAAGTTAAAAAAAGTCTTCAGAATTTGGTATGTGAACAAAAAGTAAAGTTCAGACTTTGAAATAAAAACATCAGAAACTCAGGAAGACATAGGATCAACTTAAAAACAAATTTTGATCTTGTGGTCAAGACAAAAATTCTGAGACAGAAAGAGAAAAGAGGATCCAACAAATTCTTTTAACCTTCATGTGGTAGAAGAAGAAAGGGACTAAGTTGAGAAAGGGGTAAAAATTTTAAAACGCGTAATATTTTATAAAGAAAGATATATACCACACAGAAATAAAATGCAATAGAATTTTTGCTACTATATGAAAAAGAATGGGAATAGTGTTTATGCTGCTTTCGGTATGAGGTTTTGTCAAGGTCTTGGAACTTATGTTCACAGTTGTGTATTAAAGCACACATTAGATGTGCTGTTCTTATAGTTGTAGGTTGCACAGCAATTGCATCCTTAGTAATGTATTGTTGTGAATTCTAGCTAGAAAAAAATGAGGATTAAAAATGTTAAAGGCTGAAGGAATTTAGAACCAGAGATTCTGGTTCTATTGCAAAAGTTGTAGCAAATAAAAACAAACTGTAGATTACTACTACAAGAAATGCAAGGCATTGGACTTTGGAGAGGAAATTGTTGGAAATGTGAGTCATCATGAGAGAGGAAGAGAGAGAGAGGAGGGAGAGTGGGAGAGAGAGGAGGAGAGGGAGAGATGAAGAGAGAGGCTGAGTTTCTGGCAGAAACTCTATTCAATTTAATCTTGAAAGTAAAAGAAATGCAAAGATAAAAGTAGACATGAAATGAGAAATTAAGCAATTTCATATTTAGGATAATACTTAGGAAAATGTTTGAAATTGCATCATCACAAACTCCAACTTTATGTCAAAGGAAAACTATATCGATGGTAAATTTCTCCCCTAGATATGGAAAGCTTACTGTTATATTTTCAGATATTTGATGATAAATTACTTCAAATTCGGTTTTAAGTACAAAAACAATTGTGTACACAAGAAAAGCTAAATCTATTTAAGACCTCTTTCTTCTCTTCCTTCTCCACCTCTTCCCTTTCCCCTTTTTCTTTTCTGCCTCCCCTGCCTCCTCCTTCTTATTGTATATCCCATTTTTCCTAAATGACATTCAAGGCAGGTGACTAGCAGATACAATAAAAGTCTGATGGGAACATGTAATAAATTCTAATACATATATTTTGCTCAAGAAAGGATATTTTGCATATATTATAAACAACTGAAATTATTTTGATTGATTCTTTCATCTTTTGAATATAATATTTTGACTAGATTTATTGAATAAATCTCAAGAGATATTTCTTTGTATTCACTAAGGACTGTCATACAAATATGGATATTATTAATGGCGTAAGGACATTGTTGGACTCCTTCAGTGGGAGTAAGTCTACTTAAATGGTTAGTCCAAGTCAACGGTAGCTTTTCTAATAGTATTGCAAGAAACTGTGAAAAGTAGCATCATATGTTAGCATTTATTTACATATTTCAATATGAGTAACTTTTATAGTGAGAGACTAATAGTACGATCCCTTTGGGAAGAGAATTGCTAAAAATAGAAAACTGAAATAAAAAATTTAGGCATTAGGCCTAATTGACAATTTAAATATTGTCATGCCTGAGGAGTTAATCCAAGGTCCTGGATATTTAGGGATTTAGAGGGAGATGATTTTTATATCCTTAATGAACAATTAATGGCCCACAGCTGAAGATGGCAAGTCTCACTTCAACCTAATATTTTATGGGATTTTCCCTTGCTATTCTACCCAGTACTTTTGAGTGTGTTAACTGAGTTTCTATTTCCCTTTAGGGAATCTTCAAACAAAAAAAAAACCCAGATCTTTAAAAATTAAAAAAAAAAAAGTACTAAATCCATCAATATTTTTTAGTACTTAATAGATCGTATTATTGTATGTTTGCTAAATTCAAAGGTTGACTACCATCCAGTTAATTTGTAAATAAACAAAAAAAATCCATCATTGTTTCTGATAAAATTTTCTTTGGAAAGCTCTAGTTCATATGCATGATGAACTATAGAAAAAAAAATCTGTGTTTCTGGTCTATGCCAACAACAATAAATTAAAATATAATAACAATGAGATTTTTTCTCTCTCAACACTTGAAGAAATAAAGGTTACAAATATAATTAAGTATATTGCATATCTAATTTTTAAAATAGAATTTCTCAACCTCTACACTATTGAAAATTAGACTTGGATAATTCTTTGTTTTTGAGTGCAGCCTTGTGCATTGTAGATTTTTTAGCATCATCCCTGGTTGCAATCAACAGAATCTGCTCTTAAAACAAACAAACAAACAAACAAACAAACAAACAAAAAACACAATCTGCCCTTGATGTGATCAACACTTTTTCCAGTTATAACAACCAAAAATGTTTCTAGAGATGGCAAATGTTCTCTGGGGAATAGAAATACCTCCTTCCCATTGAGAAACACTGCTTTAAATTGAACATACAAATATCAGTTTTAAATTTATCACATATTTGAAATAATAGTGGAGTAAGAATTTCAGAAAATAAATAGTTATTTGGTTAAGGTTAAAATGATTAGAATATATGTATCTTAATTACTTTCCTAAATCCAATTGAAATAAGCACTAAAAATATAGAAAAAAAAATCCATGTGAACTCTGGAAAACAGGGAATATCATTATCCATTAGTTAGAATCTTTCATGGGTGTTTGCTTTGTTATTTTAAATTTATTACAGATTACACTGAGTTCTCCTCTCTACTGAAGGTAGATTAAACAAATCTGACTTACTTTATGTGATACATACCTGAGGTAAAAGTGAAAGTGATAGTCAACAAAATTTCATCAATATCATTTTGCATAGAGGACCAGGAGATGGAAGATGTCATGGCTAGTGGGTGATCATTAAAAATAAAAAAAATGACATTATAAGGGACTTCAAGATACACTAAAGTTCAGTCCTTCAACAGTTTACTGTTAGTTTATATTCCATGTAAAGCAAGCAAAACAAGCAAATATCTTGCTCATATGGCATTTAAATTTGAACAGTGTGCCAAATAGGGAGAAAACTTGCATTATCACACACACAAAATGACAAAAAACCCTACTTATACAATTATAAAATTACCTGAGTGTTGATGGACTCCAACACTACTTTCCCATAAGCATCTTGACCTCTTTCCTTGTAAAATAATTTATTAGAACTAATTGTATTAATTCTATATTTTTCTTTACTTTCTATATGGGAATAATATATTTAAATAGGGACTGAAAAAATATGATAGAGGATCTATATTAGTTTCCGATATTGCACAAACTTGGGTCCCCATTGTAGGAAATTTAAAAAGATAAAAATCACCAAAGAAAAGGTAGAGTCATTTAAATCAATCTGAGGGTATGGAGAAATTATTCCCATATGAAACTGACTTACCGTAAGAAAGAGGTTCAAAAAGCTAGATAATAATTTTTAAAACTCCTAATTTGCATTTGCTAATGAGATTTAAAATGACATGTCAGCTCTGAAATAGGAGTAATCTGAAATCAAAAAAGGTGACTTTAATATCAGAAGGCATAATAGAGAGAGGAAGCAGCACATTGCATCCTACATAAAATCTATATTACTAAATCATAACATATTATGGGATAGTCTAGCCTAGTGTTGCTCATTTATCTTCATTCTCATGTCTTCCTTTCAAGGTATGGACACCTTTATAGGTGAGCAAGTGTGTGTTGATAGACTACAATCCATCTTTATCTCTTTGGTTACTTAAGTTGTTAGAAATTGGTATTAAGAGCTTACTTTTAGGATGTACGTTTTCAAAAACCATTTGCTTTTTATTGCTTTTATATTGAGCACCTGCCATATATCAGACATTTGGCTAGGAGATGAAAAAAGAGTAAGGATAGATGAGGATGGACATAGCATATAAAATTTGTGTTCTTGTGGAATATATATATATATATATTTGTATGTATATATATATTCATATATTCACATGTCATATATATATATATGAATATATATATATTCATATATCCCTTTGGGAAGAGAATTGCTAAAAATAGAAAACTGAAATAAAAAATTTCAGTTTTATATATGACAGAATATATATATATGACAGAATAACTGTCCCCTGTACCCCAGAAAGGATGTCCTCATGCTGATTTCTGGAACTTATGAATATGTTACCTTGCATCATAAAAGGCTATTTTCATTTATAACTAAATTACAGATTTTGAGACTGTGATATTATCTTAGATTATATAGATGGGTTCAATGTCATCACTGAGATTCTCATAAGAGGAAAGCAAGAAGGTCATATACATAGAGAGAAGCAGAAGGAAGCAATCCAAAGGAGAGAGATGTTACATCACTGGCTTTGGAGATGGAGGAAGAGGCCATCAGACAAGGAACGCAGTCAGCCTCTATTAGTAGGGGAGAAAGGCTTTGGAACAGATTCTCCGCTAGGGTCTCCAGGAGGATGCAAGCCTGCCAACATCTTGATTTTAACCCAGTGATATCTCATAGTTATGACCTCTAAAACTGTAAAGTAATAAATTTATGTTATTTTAAGCCACTAAGTTTGAGGTGATATGTTATAGTGACAAATAGAAAATGAATATAATCAAGTTCAAAAGATTTTAAGAAAAAATTAAACATAGTAAGAAAATAGAGAGTGATTGGTACTTTAAATAAAATGGACAAGCAAGAAAGGTCTTTCCGATATGATATTGTTTGTACCCAGGCATGGATAAAGTGAGGAAATAAATCAACTAAATAGCAAGAACTGTGTTTCAGATTAATGAAGTGAAAAGTCTCTGAGGCTTTGGTTGATTGTATTCTAACATATGAGCAAAAGTGCCATTGTCACTACGGTGCAACCAACATCAAGGAATTCTAGAAGGAGATTCAATAAGAAAGTGAGAGATCAGGATGGTTCGGCTAATCCATGGGCCATAGTGAACTCTTGGCCTTTATTTTATGTGTGATAAGAAAATACTAAGATATTTTGAGAAGAGCAATGACATATTATAAAAAGATTGCCTTAGCTTCTCTGCGAGAAAGGAGTTATTGAGTTCAAGAAACCTAGTGCAGCTGTCTAGACAGGAGTTATAGAAACTTTGTTGCTAGCCATAGAAAATAACTTTCATATATGTTTTTGAACATATCCTAATTTAATAAAGCAGACTTAAACCTTAAACCTGACATTAATAAAGATATATTTTAATTTAGTAAATTAAAGTAAAAAGTAAAATTCTGCATATTTTTGTAGAGTTGTGTTTGAAAACATTTCCTACATAGAGAGGAAACTTTATCAACACATTAGTTTAAATAAAGTAGTTGATACGGAAACAATAACAGAAGAGAATAGGCATCTAACAAAATACCCATCTCATGTACAGTAATCATATTTGTGTGCAGTGAAATAGTTCTACTGTTAAGAGACAGAATAAAAAAACGCATAAAAAGGTATTATTATTTACTGAAATATTGGAATTTCATAATCCTGAGAAAAATATTTTCTGCTTAATGATTTATTTTAACATAATATTGAGAATAATAGGTTAGAAATGAAGGTAGTTTGTGCTGCAGGTAGATAGGCATAAACTTTTACCCATGGATGACAGAAAATGGGGAGTCTAGTAATGTAAATGTGTATTATACTAAGCAAAAATGGAGACACTTAATCTGGTTTGCACCAACAAGGATAGGTATACCAGTTAAAGAATAAAATTTTGTCAAGATTCTAGCTTGTAATATAAATCCAGAACAAAAAATATTCATTATAGAGGCAAAGCTCCTCCCGCTGAAGGTATTTAGTTTCTTCACCAGACCTTATGTCATCCAAGATTCGCAGCTTCATGTATCACGACTAAAACTTGTAGTCATCAAAGCAGACATCTGGATTTCCCTTTTTCTCTAGTTTTCAACAATCTGGTAAATGTCTTTGTTATGTCCCCAGTTGTTTAATTTAAACAAAAGAGAAAAAGTGTTTTCTTTTAATTTGTGGTATAATCTGCTTACTGTAAAGTAGATAACAACAATATTGCTTAATGCATTTTGAACATTTATATATTTATGGATTGACCATTCATATCATAATAGAGAACACAGCCCCTGTGCCCTTTTCTCTCAATACAACCTTGACCTCAGAGAAGTCACTATGTGTTGAAATGGATTTGTTCTGATGGTTCTAAAA
>NW_011888818.1:3504130-3511128 GCF_000151845.1 Pteropus vampyrus
TTTACCCATGGATGACAGAAAATGGGGAGTCTAGTAATGTAAATGTGTATTATACTAAGCAAAAATGGAGACACTTAATCTGGTTTGCACCAACAAGGATAGGTATACCAGTTAAAGAATAAAATTTTGTCAAGATTCTAGCTTGTAATATAAATCCAGAACAAAAAATATTCATTATAGAGGCAAAGCTCCTCCCGCTGAAGGTATTTAGTTTCTTCACCAGACCTTATGTCATCCAAGATTCACAGCTTCATGTATCACGACTAAAACTTGTTGTCATCAAAGCAGACATCTGGATTTCCCTTTTTCTCTAGTTTTCAACAATCTGGTAAATGTCTTTGTTATGTCCCCAGTTGTTTAATTTAAACAAAAGAGAAAAAGTGTTTTCTTTTAATTTGTGGTATAATCTGCTTACTGTAAAGTAGATAACAACAATATTGCTTAATGCATTTTGAACATTTATATATTTATGGATTGACCATTCATATCATAATAGAGAACACAGCCCCTGTGCCCTTTTCTCTCAATACAACCTTGACCTCAGAGAAGTCACTATGTGTTGAAATGGATTTGTTCTGATGGTTCTAAAATTTCAAGAAAATAGAATTATATCACAGGTATTCTTTTGTATCAGGCTTCTTTCACTTAACATAATGTTTTTGAGACTTATTCATGTTTTTACTTGTATGTAATTCATTTTTTCTTATTGCTGTGGAGTGTTCAGTCATAAGAATAAGAATATAGTCTAATTTGCCATTATTCTTTTGTTGACCTTTGGATTGCTTCTAGTTTATACTATTGTTAATAAAGTTTCTAAAAGCATCATTTTATAGTTTGAGGGGAAATATATGCTCTCATTTCTCCTAAACATATACCTAGGATTAAAATGCCTGGGTCATACCACATTGCATGTAATATTCAGGTCTTAGACAACTCCTGGCTGAAGGTTTTTCAAGCTTTTCTCAATTTTTGAGAGTTTTGTGGATTACTGGTCAAGAATCTTCTATAATGTCTCTGAAAATTTGTTTGATGATTTTTTTCATTATTAGACTAGTAGACTAGGAGTATATGGTTTAAAGAGGAAGATCATAGGAATAAATTGACAGTCTCATCATATAACATCAAAGATATGTAATATTATGATGACTAATGACTGTTGAGGTTAAACTGGATTGCCTGGCTCAGGTAGTGTTTGTCAATTTTCTCTATTGTAAATTGATATCCTTTCATTTTTTTCTTCCTTTCCTTCTACATTATTTTCAGTGAAAGGAATTCACTGTGCGCGGGCTATACTTAAGGAATAGGATTTGTGCTTCCAAAATTAGAGAGAAGAGTATTTACTCAAATTATTTGGAATTCTTCTACACAAGTGATTTCTTCATTTTCCTCTATTTAGTTTTTTATTCAATAATTTATTAATATTAGTATGGACTCATGGATATTTATTTTATATTTTGGTTTATAATCCAACACTACTTAATTTATTTTCTTGCTCAAATTGTTTTGGCTTTGGCCATTGTGAGCCCCTTTAGTTGACTCTGTTATCCCTTATTATATGCTGTGTTTGTGTGTATGTGTGAGTTTGTGTGTGTGTGTGTGTGTGTGTGTGTTTGTGTGTGTGTGTTTAGTATATCTTTACTTTCTGTCATTACAAAATACCCAAGTTTATTGTATATATATTCATGAAAAAGTCTTACAATCCATCATTTCTGCAAGGAGTCTTGATTTCTTTCATTGGATGGTGGTATCAGGAAACAATGTTTAGGTACCATTTGTTTTCATTACTCATAGGGTGTTCTTAGTACTAGGCTCTATCAACTAATAGAGCAAAGAAATGTATGCAGAAACTATGTATACACAATAATTTGTCATATATATTTATACATGTAACCATCTATATCTCTAATAAGCTAAATATGTGTTTATACTGATGTCATCAACTCTAATCTATTACTACATGTGTCATTCTAGCCTTTTGCCCTTGCTTGTATATAACTTCCCACTCCAACAGTGAGAAACATGGCTCCTGATATACACTATCCTTTTACTTAATATTTAAATTCTCATATATATATGTATATATATATATATATAATGGTTTTAGAATTAACATTTCATATCTCTATGAAAAATGACTTTATCAATTAGAATATAATCTCATGTATGGGTTATTTTGCCTATAGCCTTATTGATTCTACTAACTTTAAGTGTTACTTAAGCAAGTATTCTGCTCCAACCATTTTAGTGATTTATTTTATACAACTGTGATAATTATGTATACTTTTCTGTCACATTCTGAATTCCATTCTGGAATTCCACGCTCTTAAATAAGTTTTACTTTTAATTGAATACATTAAGATTCACTCTTGTGCTATAAAATTCTAGGAGTCTTAGTCTCCTATTTAACATTACAGTATTAATTTACAACCCACTTGCTTTATTTTTAAATTTAAAATTTGTGAAATTTCTTCTGCTATATTTCAAGACTCCTGATAACAGTAACTAGGTGGTGGTGGTGGGGGGGATACCCCATTTGTTTCTTTGAATAATCTACATTTTCTTTAAAAGGACTTTTCAAAGAGACAAATTCAACAAAAAATATTGTTGAAGAAAAGATTAAATGAATAAATGTATAATTAAATCATTCATGTTAGAAACACTACCTGGGAGCTAATAGATGACAACCAAATCCTAACATTTCAGATATTAATATTGCATTATAAAATCCAGTAGTTGAGGTTTAAAGTAAATTTTAACTCTTTTTAAAAAAAAAAATTTTAAAAATTTAGAGAAAAAAATGTGCCCAATGGATTTTGAAAGGCAATCTTTAAAGGTCATTTGAATTTTGATTGTTTATCATCATTAAAATGTTGCTATCTTTTTCCTGCATGTTCAACTGTTTGAGGTAACAAGGTTGAAAGTCAAATATAGTAACAGTTTCATTTATTTAATTCAAAAGGCCTCTAGAAAGTAATGAGATTTATTCTGTAAATTACTTTATAATTGTTCTTTAACTGCACTGTGATATTTGATATTAGAAAGATTTTGCTTTAGGAAAAATGATTTTAGCTCCTTAAAAAAATTATTTATTCCTAAATAAACAGCATTTTATATATTTAATGTAAATAAAGAAATATTTTTAAGGTTAATTAGTCTGTCTTCTGACAATTGCAAGAAATTTTGGAGAAAAACTGCTTATGTGTTCAGGTCAATTTTGCTCATGCTAACATGCTCACACATAAAGGAATTATCAAACTTATTCAATCATACTTGAAGAAAAGGACTTCCATTTATTATCAAATCTGAGATGTAGGAGCAGTGTGACTTCCACTCTACTGTATGATTCCATTTTAATTTACTTTCTTTAAAGTCTTGCGCCAGGAATTGTGCTAGTCAACTTGACAAATGCTTTATTTAGCCTAGAAAATAATAAATCTATTTTTCTTCTTGATGTTTTCATTTGTTAATATTTTTCTTCGCATTAAATTAAACTCTCCAAGACTTTGTAGATCGATATGCGGAGATATATGCATATATATCCATAGAAGTATAGGCAGACTAGTCATTCATAGGAAAAGATTGAAAAGAGTTACACCAATCTGTGAATAGTGGTTACCTTTGGGGAGAAGAATGAGATGCAAACGGAGTAAGGTGAATGTATATGTACTCTTATTTTTTCACATTATTTTTATTTTCATGTTATTTCTTTCTCATATTATTATTGTTCATGTTGTTCTGAATAATTTGAGGATTTGTACACATTTTAAATTTATTATTCATATACATTTTTAGAACAGTAAAAATTAAAAAAACAAAAACAAAAACAAAACTCTTCTCCCATGCTTAAAAAGAAAACAAACAAATAAAAACTACCCATGGCAAAGAAAAGTCATACTATAAGTACATAAATAATTATAAAAGAATCAAATATTTAATTCTAGAATTTACAATACAGGCATTATATTCATGAAACACTATAATGAATCTTACAATTAAAATCACTTAAAATTTTATCTATATTTTCAACAAATAATTATTGAGTATATTCATGTGTTGGACACCTTACTAGGTACTGGAGGTTCCACAGTGAACAGAACATACAGAGCACTAAACTTTGGAAATCGCTTTTCAGTGGCGGAGGATACCAGAGACACTAATGTATAAATGAATCACCAAACAAGATAATCTCAAGAAGAGATAGATTCTACGAAAAATAAAAATAAAACAGTGTGATAAAATAGCAAGGATAATGACAAATACATAGTTTTAGAACAGAGGATAAAGAGTCCTTTAAAGAAATGATAACTCATGTGACACCCGAATTACAAGATGAAATGTAAAGAGTTAGAAGCCAAGCATTCTAAGCTGAGGAATAAGCCAGTGCATGTGTTATAAGACACAGTTCCAAGAAAGATATAAATAAAGTGCAAATCTAACTTGACTAGTCCAGAAATGGATTGAGAGTCATTAGGCTTAAAGTATAAGGATACAGAGAAGACTTGTAAGAGAAGAGGTTGAAGTGAAAAATATTCATGTAAATCTTTAGAATCCATCATGAAAAGTTTAGATTTTATTCTGGTCACAATAGGAAAAAACAAACATAGAAACAAACATTGAAGATTTTAAATTAAGACAATGACATCAGTGTTTTATGTTAAACAATTAATCTGAGGCTTTCCAGAGAAGAGAGTATAGTTGAAAAATTGTGGACACAGAGAGGCCAGTTATGAGGTCAGTTCAATTATCCAGATGAAAGATAATGTTGGTAGCTGAGGACAAAAATTTGGGTGGATTTGAGATATTAGGTTTAATTAAATGAAATTTTCATTTTTAAATTTAAAAATGGTTAACTATCAGTAATTTTATTATAATTCGGACTGATATTTTGATGATCCAGCAAAAGTAATTATGGAAGATAAGAGGTATCAAGGGAAGTAATGAAAATGAAAACGACTCTGGGTTGTTGGCATGACAACTAGGTAGATGATACTAACAGAAAGAAAATTTAAATAGGTTGGAGTGTGATACTAGGAGCTCTATTTGGACATAATACTTTGCAATGATTATGGCATGTCAGGTAGATTGTTAGATAATATTCTGGAATGTGGCAAAGAACTGAAACTGCAGAATATCGATTTAGTGCTTTCAATTTTTACAATTAGGGAGAATTCTTATTTAATTTCACAATTTTTAACATATTATTCTTTCTCTTGCTTCAGTAGAGAAAAATGTTCGCAACTTACTTATATTTTATATTCTTCTTTATATCTTTAAACAAAAAGCCAAAAATTCACATTCTTAAATTGTTTCCTTTAAAACCATGAAATATTAGGACCAAATATACTCTCAGGTTTATTCATTTCTATATTTGCCTTTCTTAGCAGATGCTCATATCTACATGAACCCTCACCCTCACTCCAATGACTGATAAAATTGCCTATTGTTATATTTAGCCAAATTGTAACAGCATGTTTTAATATTTAATAATTAAATTATATTCTTAAATATTTTTTATTTGCTCATGACTTCAAGTAACCTGGAATTGTGCTTAAAAGTATAACCATGACCTCTTTCACTATAATAAATCAGAATTAAAAAATTGGGTTTCAATAATCTAGAAGATGTATCCTTTGATTTATTATTGCATAACCAATCGATTTGAATTATTTTTAAGAATTTTAGACAATTTGCAAACACTTTTTGTATATTTTCTTTTAGCTTCTAAAATTCTCTTAACTCAGTTTACATATGTGAAATCTGTCTGGTTCTAACTATATTTTATCACTTTTGAGCTGCAATAAACTAATTTTTTCTCATAATTTTTATGCCTATCTCCTTTACTGAATCAAGTCACAGAAAAATATCACTGATATTTATAATTTTTTGACTTATTTAAAAATAACAGTAATGTTCACTTTAAAAATTTTCAAGATCATTAGATGATGTTTGTAGGGGAAAGGTTTACAATTTTGATGTGTTCAATGACAGTAAAGACACTCTGCTGTCTATGTAAAATAGGGGTAAACATAATTTTTATTTTACTTCTCATAGTCAACCGCTGTCATAGTCACTAACTTTTTGGTTGATAAATTCATTCTAATCTTTCAACTTTGTTCAAGGACATTCGAGTTTTCTCTTTTTGGATTATAAAATAGAAGTCATATGCATCCACTTTATGTATTCTATTCATGAGTTTTACATCCTAGTTGTGTGTGCATATTGCAAATAGCTACATTTGTTAACAAAAAAATAATATATCACAGAAATACTTTCTATGGTAAATGCCAATTGCTAATTTTGATGTCTTTATCAAAAAGATGTCCATGACCTTTATGAGAAAATTTGAAAACTTGATTAAAATAAATTTAGAAAGAATATTTTGTAGATAAGAAATCTTAATTTCATAAAACACATATATTCATAATATGTGCATGCAATATGGCTGCTGCCATTATAGACTAATAGGAGGGAGAGAGAAACTATTCAAAAAACATTTTTTTTTCCAAAATTAGTTATACATATGAAGAAATTTGGAATTGGCTCAACAATTCCTTCCTTATACCATATACAAAACTAGATAACATATGTATTAAAGACATACTATGAAAACTATTTTTGAGACTTTTGGAGAAAAATATAATTGTATATTTTTATACTATAAGGCATAGAGAGCTTTCTGTAGAAAGCAAGACCTCGAAAATTAAGCATAAAACACTGATAAACTTGACTATATTGACATTACATTTATTTTTAACAAAATCAATTAAGTTATTGAAAATCAAAGGCACATGGTAAAAGTAATTATTGCAATAGATAGAGAGATAGCTAGAAAGATGGATAGATAGATAAGTAGATATCTAGAAAAGAATACATTCCAGAATATATAAAAACTTCTGAAAATCAGTAAGTAAAAGACAACTCATTGAAGACCAAACCTTAATGGCTAATAAGTACCTATGAATAAGGCTCACTTTCAATGCATCTAGAGAAGTAAAAAT
>NW_011888818.1:3511178-3528860 GCF_000151845.1 Pteropus vampyrus
CATATTAGGAGGGTAAGAAAATACATGTAGACAATTTATCAAATTTAATGTAGTAATTGTTCCTCAGAGATAAAAAAGGGAGTGATGCATTCAAAGTTTCTGGGCAACTAGTGATTTATTAGGTAGTGTGTACTTACGTGATTATTGTATTATTCTATATATTTTCCTATGATATTTTATCTATCAACCTATATACCTATCATCTATTTACTTGTCTAGATATATGTGTGTGGGTGTGCCTATATGTATATAGGCACACAGTACATACAGACACAAACACATTAGTGCTCTCTTTCTCTTCTGCATGTATGTCTGTAAATTAACAAAACAAATCCAGTACTATGTTTATGTGTAAAAATACTAGAAGTGTTCTTATTTAATGTTGTTGTGAAAATACTTGCCTCTATATATCAAGAAGGTATTCAAATAAGGTGTTTTAATGTTGATAGATGAGAAAATATAAGATAAGACAAGGAGTATAAAACTCCAGTTGAATTATTAAAATTAATTATTATTAATTGAAAATTATTGAAATTCTTCTGGAAGAATTAAATGTTTAAGATAGCCAGGAGTTTTATTTTAAAAAAAATTTTTTTAAGGAAATGCTCTCTCAGATAGTTTCATTTCTTAGCATGTTTCAGATATCAAAACATAATAATATTGTCACAAAAATAAGCATTAATCAAAAAGAAGTATGTAGATAAATTTTATGATAAATCTAGAATTTCAAACCATTAAATAAAAAAAGAATTGTTTATTAAATTGTTTGGTCAAAAGATATGAATCTGTTTCTCAACCTCATGCTTTATTTTAAATTAAATACCATGTAGAAGAAAGCTTTAATGCTTAAGAAAAAAATTATAGGACCTATAGTTAGGTCGTACTATGGATTCAGCCTGAGATTCTCCAAAATAATCATTTTGCATTCATTCCAAAAATATAGCTATCATAAATGGGTATTGTACCAACAATTGAAAACATACGAACAACTCCATAAACCTCCTGTCTCCTCACAAACAAATAAACAAACAAACAAAAAGTGATTATCAAATTGAAGCTATAGGACAATTTGAATTAGAGTTATGTGGAGGCAGCCTAGCTTTCTATTTGCATTGGATCCCATGTGGAGAGGACATGAACTGAACTCCATATAAACTTAGGACTTGGATGAAACTATACTCAGGGACAGAAGGTAAAAGGGAAAAATGATGCTTTCTCTGCCAAATATCATAGCTGTTGCTGAACTCCTGTTGAGTAGTGGGAAACAGATAGACATTCAACAAAGACCTGGCCTATTAGGGCTGTGGGCTCAGGTATCTCCGGAAGGTTGAGACCCTGAATCACAAATGGGAGATGTGTTTATGAACTGGCAAGAATAGAGGATCAGATGAGAGAAATTTAGAAACATAGTAACAGTAAGAAAGAACCATATCCCATTCAAGGTAAATTAGCAAACACTTTTTAAAGCATATGTGAAAATTTTGCATCATGAAAATAGTAAAAAAAAATTTTTCAATAAGTTAGAAACTTTGTACCCTAATAAATGGAAATAAAAGAGGAAGATAAAAAATATTTTGTAATAATTATATTTCAAATTCCTTCAAGAGATAAATGACAAAATTGAAGTTAAAAAACAAGATCAATAGCTTATGAAAAACAAAACAAATGTGAAGAGAAAACTAGTAATATAAAAGTTAATGTTTATTCTTCAAGACAGAGGAGAGAAAAAGAGATAGTAAATATTAAAGAAAAGTGAAACAGCATAAAAATTAGTATGAAATGTTCAGAGGAACGAATAGAAGAAATAGCAAAGAGGAAATATATTTTTAAGGTAAATGGCTATAAAATTTGCTGAACTGAAGAAAAATGACAGTTGGAAGGCACACATAAAACAAACTAGTTTAAATATAAATAAATGCACAACCACAAACGTAGTAGTATTGTTCTAAATTTTGAAGGATAAAGAGAAAAACCTTAAAAGCATCTAAAAAAAAATAACAGATTATCAATGTAACCACAGATGTCAGACCTTAATCAAGTAAAACTTTCAAAGTGCTGAGAGATAATAACTGCCAACCCAGGAATCTATACCTATGTCCACTAGCATTCAAGAGAGGAATGACGATACATTTTGAAATTATCATTAATGACACTCAGAAATGATTCTAAAGAATGTTAATGAAAATGACAAAATAGAAAAAGAAACAAGAGAAAACAGTGAGAAGAGAGAACTAGTAATGAACTAAGTATATGGTAAAAATAAGTGTTTGAACCAAATTTTGTAATGAATTGGATAGTTATATTTTTTTCTGTTGTGAAAATGAAATCAGTACTCTAGCTTATAATAACATGAAAGACAGGCTAGTCAAGAAAAGGGAGTGACTGTCAATGAAATTGACATATTAATTTGGTTGATCTGGCAAGAGGACAGAGGTGCTAAATAAACTAAAATGGTTTACAGAAAAACATAAATAAGCATTTTCAAAATTTATGATTAAATTATGAGAAATTAAGTGCATTCTTTAATTTGTAAAATAGCTGATGTAAAAAAAGAGAGAAATAGCTTTCTTTTAACATAAAGCAAAGAATGAGGAATAAAATGGGACTAAAACAAAGAAAACACATTAATAATAATAGCCCTACAGTAGAGCCTAAAATATATCAATATCATAAAAATCATGGAGTTAATCAATTAATAGAAGTATCAAATGATAATTAAAAATGTATGCCTGAACATTTGTAAAGATAACCCAAGAGGTACAATTTGCTATAATGACAAAATTTAAAATAATGAAATTACTAAGCAAAACTCCCCAAACAAAAGATAACAGGCCCAGATTATTTACAGCAAGTTTTACCATAGATTTGAGAAAGTTAATGACTTTAATTTGAATTGTTTTTAAGAATTAAAAAAGGTAAACCTGCTTATTTTATGAAAATAATGTAATCTTGATTTTTAAAAAAAGCTGAATGAGATAAATATAATAAACAAAAATTTAAAGAAATGTTTAATTATAAACATTAAGCTTGCCCCTAGCATTGTGTAGCTCTGGGCCAAAGAACGAATTAAGTGCACATAATATACACCTAAATATTTCTAAGCTGCAAAACAAATTTAAATACTAAAGTAATAGATAGTATTTGTTCTTACCTTGAAAACATTTCATTAGAATGAGGTTTTGATGACCATATTGAAATTTAAAACTTGATGATTCCTTCAAGTTCCACATGTGCTTACATTATCCTAGGGAGAGCTAGACCCTAATTCCTGACTTATGACCTGCCCTTTGTCTTTCTACCACTATTTCTATACTGCACAGTGAGTGGCCTCATGCATACTGTTGCCAATAATCAAGCATGCATATATAAACTCTGTCTATATCACTTCAAAACAGTTGCCTCTTGGGTATCTCTTGGTATCCATGGATATTGAGTAGGTCAGCCTCAGGAGGAAAGACATGGGAAGAGACTCTTTCAGCCTGGTAGCAGAAACAAGGCCATAGCAGAAGGACATTAGGGATCCTGAAAACCCAAATATGATCTAAGGGGTTGTGGATTTTATTTGGACACATCCCATTGATCTTAGACTTTTTTTACCATTGGAAGAAGCATAGTCTGTGCCTAAAGGTGTTTTATAATGGTGACATATATAACCTTAAAAAAATACAAGGTAAATTAAATTAAAATAATAATAATACATCATGACAAGCAAGGTTTAAAATAGAACATGCGTTTGTATAATCTAACTATATATACTAATTAAAGAAGTAAAACATCTCAAAAGATGTAAAAATGCATAAAATTATTTGACGATTAAAAACATATATATTTAAAATCAGAGAATGAAGGGTACACCTTAAACTTGTTAGTTATATATACTCATTACTTATGAGAAACATAAAACTTAAGGCTAAATTTTAACAACATTCCCATTAAGTCTGATGGAAATAAGAAGCCTCCTTTTGCCTCCATTCTTCACAATTATACTATTGACCTTTGTTAATTAAATAAAATAAAAAAGGAGACAACATTGAAATTATTTGCAGATTTATTTGCAATTACATACAAAGAAAATCCAAAATAATGTATGGAAAGTATTAAAACTAGTAAGTTAATTCATCAAGTTCTTGAGAAAGTAATATTAAAATCAAAAAAGCTTTTCTATATAAGCAATAATTAAATTAAAAATTAATTTTAAAAGTGTATTTCCTCTAACAACCAAAGATTCATCAATTACCTGGGGAAAATCAAGTAAAAGATATTCAAGAACTCTATGAAGAACATGAATAAAATTACCTGAATTCATGGAAAGATATATATATATATATCATGGTCATTGAGAGTAAGAATTATAGAAAAATTAATTTCTAAAAAAATAGAGGCACCAAAAAAAATTTACAAGTTTATTAATACTGTAAATGACAAGTAAAGAGAAAATAGTAAATAAAGCAAAGAAAAGGCATGGATAATAGATGCCCAGATGTCCCTTTCCTAACTTAATGTATAACTGTAAAGTAAATCTCATCAACAACATAAAACATTTCCAAAAGTCATGTGCAAAAATAAATATATCAAAATAACCAAAAAGCACCTTAAAAACAAAAACAAGGATGAGGAAATATTTTCTCCTAAGATGTCAATTTTTTAAAAAAAATAGTAATTATTTATTTTTACTTAAATGGTGACTGAAAGTTGATGTTATAATAAATTTTATATTAAATAGAAATAAAGGCAAAGAGTGATGTTAGATTTAAAATACATTACTTGAAAATAACATATCAAAGAAGAATTATAAAAAATTATTTAGAAAATATCACTCAAATGCTAATTATATTTTGTCACGTGGTAAGCTAACGTGGAACCTAAAAAAGGCATTTATAATAATAGATGCTGTAAAATGTTGAAAATTAATAGATGAATTACAAAATTTTATCATAGAAAACAAAATCAAAGAAGGTAGAGAGAATAGAATAACAAAATTGAAAAATATATATATAATAATTTTAGAACATAATAAAGAATAAAAAGAAGGTAAAAGATGTTTCTTTCAAAAATTATTAAATTGAGGAAATTTCTACAAGATTTATCAAGATAGGACATCTTTAACAAGAAATAAGTAGTCTACAGAATACCTATAGCATCATGATCTATTGTTTAAGCATTTTCTTCAAAATCAAGATAAAAATAAGAGTAATTGTTATCACCATGTTTATTCAACATTTTACTAAAAGTTATAGTTAGCAATTTAGGATAAGAAAATTAAATAAAAGATAAAAATATGAAAAGGGGAAGTAAACACTTTCTGGGAAAAGATAACATGTTTGTTTATAAAAAAATCCAAAGTCTTTGAAAAATATCAATGAATAAAATCTAGCACAGTTGACAGGTATCAAATTCATTTCTTAACATTTGATACATATATTTTAAAATTATTGATTATAATCACAGTAGGGAACAAATCTTTAGAAAATATTTTTGAACTAAAAATATAAGTTATGAGCTAAAACAATGAAGACAATTATTTTAAAAGTTTATTGAAAAACTTTAAGTAATGCCCAAGTATGGAAAATCATATTATGGCCATAAAACGTTACAGTTGACATAATAAAGATATTTATACTCCACAAGTTTTGCTATAGATTTCATGAACTGTAAATCAAAATTTGAAAGGAAACTATTTGAGAGTTTTGATGCATTATTTCAACTATAAATGAAAAGGACTATCAGATAGTAGAAAAATAATTATACAATTATATTAATTAAGTTATAGTGGCATTGAATCAGAGACAGACCAATACAGAAAACAGAGCTCAAAAAAAGATGCTGAAATATGGTCTAAGCCAGCAATGGTGTTGTAGAACAATGGGGAATGGATAGTCTGTCTCCAAATGGACAACTGTGGCACCATACACAAAAGTCAATTCAAAGCAGAGTAGGACTTAGATATGAATGGCACAATTTAAAAACTGTTAGAGCACTATATTGGAAGTGTATAGATAACTGAGAGATAGAGATAGGTTTTAAAAATAAAACATGAACAAAAAAGTAGTGTAGGAAATCATATATAGATTTGATGACAGTGAAATTAATTAGAATTTTTATTTTAAGGAAATCCTTAGGAAGTTAAAAGCTGTATAGTAAATCTCCAGAATTTATTTATCCTGCATAACAAAAACATTGTACCCTTTGACAATCACCTTCCTATTTCCCCTTTCCCCTAGCTCCTGGCAATAATCAATCTGTTCTCCCATTCTATGAGTTCAACCATTTTAGATTTCACATGTAAGTGAGATCATAGAGTATTTGTCTTTCTGTGTCTGGCTTATTTCACTTAGCATATGTCTTTGAGTCCACACATTTATTGCAAATAACAGAATCTCTTCCCTTTTTAAGGCTAAATAACAACCCATCGTGTGTGTGTGTGTGTGTGTGTGTTATGTATACACGACAAAGGTATGTGTATCACATTTCTCTTTATTCCTTCATCATTGATGGATTCTTTGTTTCCATAGCTTGGCAATTGTGAAGAATGCTGCAGTGAACTTAGGAGTGAAGGTATATTTTCAAGATCGTAATTTCAATTTCTTTGTATAAATACCCAGAGTGGGATTACTACACAGCCTAGTAGTTATAGCTAATGATACTGTATTGTACTCTTAAACTGTGCTAAGCAGGTAGATCTGTTTTAAGTATTCTTACCTCACACATACAAAAATAATAATAAAGAGGGTAAGGGAAAATTTTAGGAGGTAATAGATATGTCTATGGCCTCGATAGTAGTGATAGTTCCACTGGTATATACTGATCCCTAAACTCATCGAGTTGTATACAGTAACCCCCCCTAGATGGTGGGAGATTTCATCATACTACTCAGAACAGCGGGAAATTTAAAGCTTACAAATTGTTTATTTCTGGAATTTTCTATTTCTGTACAGTGGTTGACCAGAAGTAACTAAAACTAAGGAAAGAGAAACCATGAACAAGGGAAGACTACTGTACATTAGATAAGTACAGCTTTTTACATATTAATCATACTATAATAAAGTGGGTTTTTAAAAAAGAGATTAAAAGCAAAAAACTAACTGGTACAAGGTACATATGAGTGTTTATCTGTGTGTATAACATGACAAAGGACAAAGGATTAAAGAGACTTGTATCTAAACTATAAGAACTCCAATGAAGACATTAATAATAAAATTTGAATAATTGGCAGGAGTAATAAAATATGCATCAACAATATTAAGGGACATTAAATAATAATAGAGTGAAATATACTGTATTCCTACTACTTTCATAAAAACTTAAACGTAATATGAAGTTTTAACAAGAAAGCAAGGAGAAAAAACCTTAAACATTGCTGGACAGAATATAAACTTGTATAGCTCTTTTGGAAGATCACTTGGTATTATCTAATGAAGTTGACAAAACAGCAATACCTACAAAATCTGTTGCAAACAACCATTGTTCAATAGTGAAGTTAAATGAAATCAAGGACAAGTCAATAAAGTGGAATGTAGTCTCCCTGCATCATTTTACTAGTGGGGTTAAAATGATGAGAGAAGCAGGATTCCAAGTGTGGATAAAATTCTCAAGTTCCAGGTATTGACCAGAAACAACACTGAGAACTAGGTTTAAATGTCAGACAGGCACTCAGAATCATGGACTCAGGGGAAGCCACATTGAAGATCAATCTCCATTTTCTCAGGTATATTATAGAAGTGTGACCTCTGAAAAGAGTCATTAGATAATTGAGTTGCATATATAATCCTTAGAAGTTTATTCCACAAAACACACAAATATATTTCTAACACCATTCTTTGCCCACCTCTTCTTTTGCATACTGGCAGTTTTTTTTTTTTTAATTGAGTATAAGAGTATAGTTATTTCCATGTCTAATAATGTATGATAGTCTAAAAATTGCATTGTTAGTTCCCCTAGTCTTGCTTAATTTGAGAGTTATAATTAGCTTCAATATTCTTGAACAAAGTGAATGCAAAGTGTATTGGATTTTAATTTAAAATGCTATTTCATAGTTGATTTAAGTAGTAAAATGTAATACACAAATTGCACTTTTAGTCAAATGACTCTGAAGTATTTTTTGAAGTGTATAATTAAAATATTCAAATGTGTACTAATAAGCTACTTTCAGAAGCTCTGGAGTACTCCTAAAGGTGACTTGGAAAAAACCCAAGACCAAGCTTCCTCTGTTCTTGCCTTTTACAACACCTGGTAGACACTTTAAATAATTTGTTTTTGAAGTGCTTCAGAATAAGACGCTTTTCACTAGTTATTAACATAAGTCAGCAGTTACTCTAGTTTGCATTTTATAGGCATTTAGAAGTAGGACACATTTTCAAATGACTACAGCTCATTACCTTTAATAAGAGTAGTCTTATGCTACTTCAATGGAAGCTATTCACAACCTTCATTGGCATGTGATAGCTAATAAATGTGTTTATCTTATGTGCATACTCATTGCCATCTCATTATGTATATGTGTGTGTGCATAAATATATACATACATACGTATACATATATACACATGTATATTGTATATATACACGTGTATACTTATGTATACGTATATATGTATACATATATACATATGTGTGTATATACATATATACATATGTGTGTATATACATATATACATATGTGTGTGTATATATATGTATATATGTATATATACACACATATATACATATACATATATATGTATACATACATAATGTGTGTATGTGTATGTGTGTGTATATATATATATATGTGTGTGTATATATGTATATATGTATATACACACACATATATATATATATATATAATTTTTTAAGTCCTTGACTTTTTTTCAAAACAGGCTATACTTAAAAAAACAATAATGGATAATTTGTCATGTTTCCTTTCTACATGTTCTTACAGAGCTCAGCTTTCCTGCCAGATACTGTTTTGTCACCTAAGCTACCTAGCCAGAGCTAAAAAAGGCAAACAGATACTTCATTTTGTTGTATAACATAAGGTTGAAAGATAGTTTTATACCCCCATCTTGTCTCAGGAATGTATGGTTTGCTATGCTATATTCTATGTTGGATCAGTAATTTTTGCACAATGTATATTAGTTGTAATAAGTTTTCATTCTGTGGTTTGAAGTTCTCTTATATCTGTGGAAGTGTACAAATCATTCCACTTTTCTCTGATGCTGACATAATTTGAGAAGACTAAATTTTCATCTATTAATGTCAAATGAGATACAGACATTTTTCCTCTTCTAGAACAGCTAAGAGACAGTGTGCACACAGTCCTAAATCAGACTCTCACCATTTCCTCCTAAGATACTGCAAAGATCCAAAACAAGAATACAACTCACAGGACAACCTCCTTTCCTTGCCAAATAAAAGCCTCTGCTTTAAAATAAAGTTTAAACCAAACATGATAATATTTAAAGGAAAAAAAATAATTATACAATTGATGTCATGAGTTTAAAACTCAAAAATTATGGACTCCTGTATAGTTTCATCCACAATATAAAATTGACAGGTTTAAATAACACATTATTTATTACCTGTGAGTCTTTATGGCTTGTCTCAAGTTTCATAAGTTGGCAGCTACAACTCAAAGGCAATAATTTTCAAACTGGTCAGTAGTCGGTTTGAATCAGAATTTCCCGAGATCATTGTTAAAAATGCAAACTACCTGGATGTTCTCCAGGTCTACAGAATCAAATATCTGGAAAGAATACTCATTTAACCAACCAGCTTGGTGATATTAATGTGCAGTGATTTTGAGAAATATGACTGCTCTGTGAATTCTGCTTTGTGAGTGCTGTTTTTTTTTTTTTTTCCATTTCATTGTTGTCTTGCTTTCTCTGCATTCCAGAAAACAAAACATCTGGAAGGGATATGGTGGCTTAGGGTGAGTGGAAAGCTTGAATCCTGAAAGAAAAAGGCTGTAGATGAGAGCAGAGAGAGGCACATACACACAGAAACCATAATACCCTAGTGATAGTGTTTTTTAAATTCCTTCTGCCAGAAGTGCCAGAGAGCTAGACAGTGGGGATCAGATAAGAATCTATTTTGGCCCAGCAGTCTTCACTGGATGAAAGCTACAGGATCAGAATAAGAGTCATGTATATCAGCCTGCCAACCAGCTGCAGATCTGAGATTTAAACATCATTCAATTGCATAGAAAAAGGTAGAAAAACAAAATATCACCAATTAAAAAAACACAAAGTGAAAGGATTCTCTATTTATGACATGTTTGAAGATATGGTAGAAACATTGACACAAGTAAATAATTATATAAGACAGGCTTAAAAAGTAAAAAAAAAAAAAACACTGCAGAACAAAAAATGGAGCATTATGGTGAAAACTGCCAGGACAGTGAGGTTTCTAAAAAGCATTTCTATAAAAGCTGAATCATTTGGCATCCTCTCTGAGACAGGAATCCATGGGAGATAGGCAAGAAGCAGAAATTCTCTGGGTACACCCATGTAACATTCCTTGTCATCAGTGCGGCTCATGAAAATGAACCCTTAATTGTGAGTGCTAGGATTTAGGAAGGAAGACTACCAGACATATACACCAACCCTAAAGCTTAAAAACCTGCTGGCACCTTGTAGGGGGCAGGTAGGACCTAATGAAATGCTACAGAATGGTGCTCTTTATGTAGGCAGCCATATCTTCATTGGGTCCCTCAAGGTGAGAGCAGGCATAACAAACAAAACAGGTTTAGATATTCTTCTAAATTAGAAAACTGGAGAAAAAAATACTGTAACTCAAAGAACAAAATCCCACTGAAGAATCACTAGAAGTGATTACCTTTTTCTGTTACATAAAGAGATAGGAGAGAATTTTTGGAAAGTGCACAATTTCTCTTTTTCAAGAATTTGAAGTTTTTTTATTTTTGAATCTGGAACAACAATTTACAAGAAGAAAAAAAAACCCACAGATTAAAAAGAAATGTGATGTGAAGATATAGCACAGGATCACATAATTTTATGTCATGAAGTAATCATCTTTCAAATGTGAAACAGAATTTGATAAGAAAAAAATGATACGCATAGATTTTTTTCTTATTAATGAGAATGATCTTTTTTTATTTAATTAATGGCCATTTTATTTGCTAGTATCAGAGTTGCCTGTTCTCTTTAGTTTGTCTTTGAATTGGGTGTTCCTTTTTTTTTTTTTAATTTGTAATTGCTCTTTTGATGTAAATTATTTTAAGTTTTGGACATTCCTTGTCATAAGTGTTTTCCTGATGTTTATATTTGCCTCTTAAATGTGCTCATTTTATTTATGATAAATAAGTATCCAGTGGAAAATGTTTCTCTTCTATCTCTGTTCCCCAATGATCCAGTTCCTCTCTTCAGAGTAAACACTGTGACCAAATTCATAAGCATCTTGAAAGGTACATAATATGTTTATATAATAAAATTTATGTCAATGTGTATATATGTGCATGTGTATGTATATCTATATCTGTCTATTTTATATATATATATATATAATTTTGATTCTTATAGCACGCATTATGGCATACTCTTGCAGTTGCTTTTTTAAAATTCATTCATATTTATCAGATTAGTTCCACATCGGCAAATCAATACATTTTTAAGAACAACATAATATTGCCTTAAATGAATACACTAAAACTCATTAACTAGTCTCCTACTGGGAGACATTTTCAATCTTTTGATGTTACAAACAATGCTATGATAATATTTGTGTATGTAAGACATTTTGCATATTTATGACTGTCTTGATGGGATACATTTGTGAATGTATCTATAATATAAATTCCTAGAAGAGATTACTGAGTTAAAGAGCATTGACTGATATTGCTCTCCAATTGTTCTTCATAAAGATTTTGCTATTTTACAATCCCACTATTATTATTTTATAATAATAGTGTTTATGCCCTCATTCTTTTACATTTAGTGTATTAAGAAACTTGTTGATTTCTGCCAATCAGAGAGAAAAATACTATCTTGGTGAATACTAGTCTTTCGTTCTTATTCTGAGTGTGTTTAAGCATATTTTCACATGTGTAAGAGCTATTTCATTTTTTCTTCTCTTCTTTGTTCAAATTGTTAAAATTAAATAGTAGCTCAAATATTTTATAGTTTTTATTTATCTTTTTTGTTATTATTTATTCTATTTTATCATGCATAATTTTTCCTTTGTGACCTGAATCTTAGACCAAACAAGTGGTTGCTTCTCTAGCTAAAATGTTTTCTAGAAAATAATTTCTGCTTCCCTAAAATACCTACTCCTCAAGTGGTAATCTTGTCTTAATCATTTTCATAACTTTATAATCAGCATATGTAAACAGCATATGTAAAATAGTTTCTAAAAAGGATAATTTAGTGTACTCATTAATAAAGTTTTTTCTCAGTAATTGAATTATTTTTAAATTTTCAAACCCACAGCGAAGTTGAAGAAATGGTACACCAAATACCCAAATATCTTTTTTCCAGATTCACTATTTTAAAGTTTTGCCACATCTCCTCCATATCTATACATACTTCTATGTCTATATGTACATTGAGATTTATCTATATATCTATGTGTCTATGTATCTATCATCTATCTATCCCTTATCTATTTATCCATCTATGTACAGACATTTCCCTTTTGTAAATATATCCAAAGGTAGTCTGAAGATATTATGATAGTCTTTCCCAAACGTACCCGTAATGACTGTCCTACAAAACCACTTCACCATGCAGCGTCTAAGAAAATAAATATTATTTCAATACTATCAGCTAACATATGACCCATATTCAAATTTTGACAAATAACTTCAAAGTATACTTTATCATTTTCTTTTAACAATCCAGAATCTATTTAATGTTCACACACTGCATTTGGTGTTATGTCTTACCTCTCAAAATCGAGAAGGATCTCATTGCTTCACTTTGAGAAGCTCAGGCCAGTTTTCTTTAGAACATGCAAATCTGGATTCAATAAACTGTTTCCACTTGATTAGATTGATGTCAATAATTCCCAGCAAGAGCACTAAGTGAAGTGCTCCTTCCACTGCATTACATCATAAAAGCCAATGCTGAACTTGACTGCTTAGTTAAGAGCGTGACACCAAATGTCTCCATTTTAAATACACATTTTTTCTATATAATTAAGATGTAATCTGTGCAATGGTGCTTTAAGATGGTGAGAATATTGTTCTTCAACTTTTGCCCATTAATATTAGCATCCACTGGTGAAACAGACTGATACAGTTATTACATTGATTATTAAAAAAAGGTGATTCAGTTTTAATAAACTAAAAATGCCTTTATGTATGCTGCAATTTATTTAATAAAGGACATAATGTTAGGAAGGCATCTATATCATTCACAATAAAATTTATTATGTCATAATAAAATTTAAACTTTTATATTAAATCTCATTTAAGCCTCCCAACAACACAATTCCTATTTCATAAATGCATTCATTTTTTTAAAATTAAGTTTATTAGGGTAACATTGGTTAATACAATTATATAATTTTCAGGTGTACATTATAATTTAACATTTATATATTCTATTGTGTGTTAAATGCATTCATTTTTAAGTCCTTAACTTTGTTTCGATAGTTTTAACATTTATTTTATTTTATAGATATCTTCTTTTACTTTTAAAATAAATTTTCCATCTGTATGCAAAAAATAAGTTATAGAATCAAATGCAATATATTTTTAGATTTAAATTTTACTGAGATAATTCATAGCATAGGATGATCAATAATTTCCAGTCATAATCAGTGAAGAGTAACTTATCATGAAAGTAGCAAGAGAGTTTGTGAGAATTTTCCCAGGAATAGTCAGAACTGAGAGATGCTCTGAAAGTGAAGAACAGCTTTAGGGCAACAGAATATCAAAGTATAGAAATTTAGAGATAAAGGGGAATGGATCAATATTTGAATGTGGATACAATATATAAGTAGTTATGTATCTATGGGATATGAATAATCTTTGCAGTTCTGCAACTGAATGAGAAAGGAGTCTATGATTTGAGTACATCATACACTCCTTAGTCATTGATTTATTCCTTTTTGTTAAAATTGAATGACCAGTACATAATTCTTAACTAGATCTCTTCTTGTTTTACAAATTGAAATACTTAGGTTAGTAACTAGCCATGTGAAAAGTTCATAAATATTAATGCAATGTTCTGAAATGTTCCATTTATTGTCCATGAGTGGTCGTGAAAGATAGTAAAAGAACTTGATTGAAAATAAGCCTTACACTTCTGTAATAAAGACACACTTCATTGGGAATTTTCCTATAATGTCATGGTTTTATCTTTTGTTATTCTTTTTTCATCAGTAATGTACAGAATTTCAGTGAGAGTGACTGAGAAGTAAAGGTCTAAGACTATCAAGCATAGCAAAATTCATTGCTTACTTAAGGTTTAATGATCCCTACATTTGTCAAATATTTGAGCCTGTACACAGTTCTTTACTATACTTAACTGAAATATGGTACTTATTTAGATTCACAGAACAAAGAATTTGTCTTAAACATAGGAAAAACTTTCAGTTGCTGATATAGAATTATTTTTTAACTATCTGGGATTTTTTTATAGTTACTAAAATTCCAGAGAGTAATGATTTGGGAGCATAGTATAGCAAGAATCAATGTTTTAAAGGAAAACATGTTTGAGAAAGTTAATGTGGATATGGAAATAAGTCACACCTTATTCTGATTTAGATTTTCTCTAAACTTTGGTAGTCTATGCCTCATTGTGAAAATGAGAGTTTAAATAAGATATGAGTGAGGTAGAAGTTCTCATTTTTATCAGTGATGCAATGATCAAAATAACAATTCTAAAATGCCCAGTATATGAGCTTGATTTTACAGATTTGTTCTTTTCAAAGTAACCCTAGAACAAAGAAACCCCCTGCCATAGTAAGTAGGAGTGACTCAGCAATAATTCCATTAATGTATATTTCATGTACATTGGCTATTTCATCCTTTTCCAACTTTTGTTAATCATAGATGGAATAACTATAAACTGTACCACAATGCTCATAGTATAAATCCTATAGTACAATAATTAAATGTTTCAGTTAATTAAATATGGCTCAAATATCTACAGACCAGATAATCAGGAATTCCATTATTTTCCCCCATGGGACCCCTAATTTTATCTTTCATTTCCTGAAAAATACAAGGGATCTTATGCTACCTCAAAGGAGTGTCAGTCTGATTCCCATAAACAAATTGTTAGGACTCTGGTGTCTGAATCATATAACCTTGATATGGATTATTGTGGAACACGATATTACTATTGAGCCCTGGTCAACGCTGTGATAAAAACTTTCTAAAGCAATCTTTTATTCTGGAGGGTGATCCTATTGCCTCAAAGCAAAATTAGAGGAAAAGTTTGTGATGTTGGCTTTGACAGAGATTTCTTAGAAAAGATACTGAAAGCACCATCCATAAATATATATTTGTAAAATGTCATCAATATTGAATTTGATGCTGTTTAAAGGACACTGTTAAGAAATTGGAAAGATAAACTAAACACTGGAAAAAACATTTGCAAACCACAAATCTGATTAAAAGACTTGTAGCCAGAATGCATGAACAATCGCAACTTCATAAGAAAACAAACAATAACAAAAAAATCATTAAATAAACTAAAGATTTGAACAAAAGATACGTGGGTGACAGTTTAGCACATTTAGGATGCTCAGCATCATTAATCAGTTGGGAAATGTAATTAAAACACAATGAAATATCACTACACATGTATTAGAATGGATTAAAACAAACACACAAAAACCTGGCAATATCTAGTACTATCCATGTTGAAGAACAATAGAAATTTTCATACACTGTTGGTGGGAACGCAAAATGGGACAGCTACTTTGAAAAAGAATTTGAGAGTTACTTACAAAGTTAAACATGCTTAAGAAACAAGAAAAAGATTCAGGTAGTTTTTTAAATATAGCAAATAAAAGAGATACCAGAAGAAAATTTGAGCACAACACCTTCCAGAAATTTTAGGTCAAAGGAGATGGAAGGATTCCAGATGTGTTTTGAAAGAACAATACGAGATTTTATCATTTAATGGCCTATAATAATTATCAGCTTTTTGAATTTAACAACCTATAGTGTATTTAATGAGAAGGAGTACAACGGGAGAAGAAAATGTTCAGGGAACATGGGATTCTGGTGCCAAACAAGATTTGAGAATTCCTCCTTTCATTATGCTACCTCTTAGTGAACATGGATGAACCCGAGTGACAGTTTGCTAGGTGAAATAAGCCAGACATAAAAAGACAAATACTGTATGATCTATGATCTCACTTATTTATGGGATCTAAATAAGTCAAACATAGAAACAGAGTAGAATGGTGGTTGCAGGGGTTGGGAGGTGGGGATAATGGGGAGATGTTGATCAAAGGAGACAAATTTTCAGTTATAAGTTTGGGGGATCTAATGTCCATATAGATATTTGCTAGAATTGTCTAGTTCTGGTTAATATTATACCATTGGCCTTAGCTGTGCCAAGATTATGGAACTTCTGGTAAGAAAGTACCTTCACAGCAAAGACCACTGGATGTCTAAACCCTTTTACTATACCTATGTTGCAGTATGCAAATACATGAGTCAAGATATATTGGCAAACAGATATAGCATAAAAAGGAGATGGATTTTTGGAAAAAGTATAGAGTAAAACAAAACAAATAAATCTGAAGGAATTCCTTGAAAATAATGCAGTTAGCTTGTATCAATTTAGAGTATAATTTGCACAACTGTACTTTGTATCATGTAATTGGATAATTAAGCATGAAAAATATACTCATATCATTTAAATTCTACTCACCTTGACAGACTCATCTTTTCCTTTATGTACCCGAATGAAATGCCTAAAATACTTTAACATTTCTGATAGGAAATATTGGCCTTCAGGCCATTTATTTGGATTTAGAGATTTTTGTGTTTCCAATTCATCTTGAATAAGTCTAGACACTGGTCATTTGGATTGTAGAGATTTTTGTGTTTCCAATTCATCTTGAATAAGTCTTAATTGTGGAGAATTAAGATGGAAAGTAGAGTTTAGTAGAATATGATTAACTGGATATTTAGAGTTATTTTGCATTATAAAATAATTTCAATGACTTAACCTTGAAGGATCCCAAGTAGTAGTCCTGTAATTTGTGATAACAGTATGTAGAGGATACGTGTTTGTATTAAAAGTAGTCTATCCCAGATTACTAAGTAGAACTCAGCCACTAAGTAGAACTAAGTAGAACTAAGTAGAACTCAGCTTTTCTTTATGTATTGGACTAGACCTCGGCAAGGTGGAAACATTTCTCCCTCCTGTCCTTTCTTTCTCTTTAGGACGTCTCACCCCTATAGATGCCCCTGGTGGCACTTGTCTTTTCTGGAAGCTCCACTCTCCCGATTGTCTCAGCTCCACCAGCCACTAACCTAGGCCCCTGAATGGGCCATTTCTGCCTCCTCTACACCTCTTGACCACACACTGCACTGTTGGGCTTTTTACATTCAACTTTGGTACTTCTACTATTATAAAATGAGGCTTTCCTTCCAAATTCTTCAATAAAGATGGTGTTTTAATTTTAAAAAATAAAAAGAATGCTGACATAAAATGAAGGTATGAATTCCCCAGGGGAATAAGCTTCCATCAATGAGACAGAAAGGAAACAATGATATATA
>NW_011888818.1:3529150-3536321 GCF_000151845.1 Pteropus vampyrus
AGTGTGTATTGCCCTGATCTTTCAATTCTGCACATGGGTGTGTAGTCTCATATGTACTTATGTTAACATAAGTAGTAATTTGAAATTACGAACTTTGCTTTGTCTTGTTATTGTCATTTTTGAACCAAATTTAACTCTAATTATTTCATACAGTTGTTCAAAATTTTGTATTATCAACATCTAGTTAGAATTGAAACTTGCTATTCAGAGAAAGAAGTAGATTGGATATATATTTGTAACGAGGAGTTTTTTATTATTTATATTGAAAAGTTTGTAAGGCTTCATAGGTAGCTCTCTTTGATTATGTATGTTTTGGGGTCTAAGGTTAGGTAAGCCTGTGGGGTAGGGTATGCAAAATTGTAAGAAGATAAAGAAAGCTCCCCTCTTTCTCTGCCTGACCTATCCTGTGGGATTTTTCAAATAGTAGCATTCTGCTATAGTTCTTTATAGTTCTCTGAAGTTTACTAGTTCATAAATTGTTGATTGGGACACCTGGAAATCCATTTCTATGTCCTTGTTTATAGATTTTAGTAAGATAATAAGTACAAACTAATTAGAAAAAGATATTCTATAAAGTGAAAGGGATATTTTGATAATTATGGATTGCTTTAGTTGTCTGTCAGCTTAGACACCGGTTGTTTTCTTTTATTGTTACTGTTTTATAACAATCATATAACCCTAGTTCCATATTATGAGTTATTGTAAAAAAATGTATGTTTGATAGTTCCCAATTTTCAGACTGAACACAAAACCAGAAAGTAAGAAATATTTCTAAATGGAGAAAAATTTCTGCTTCTTCAAAAGATGAGTGTTTTTCTAAATCATATTTAATATCTGAGGTGAAAGTGAAGATACAACAAGGAGACTGTTTCAATTTTGGAAGTAGCATAATTGTATTCCTATTATTCTCTCATTTTATTCAGCATGGAAGACCATTTATTCATGTTTTGTTATGGCATGTGAGTATTTCTTAAAATTTGCCAAATATATATTTAGTGTCTTTTTCAGCCAGCAAAGATATCTTTACATGTCAGGAAATATATAAATTCAGCTAGCAAATGGCTTTCAGCTTAGTTTGCTATAATAAGAAATCTTCAATATTGAAATCATAATATTTGAGCTAAAGTAATAATTTCAGCATATTCAAGACATTGAGTATATTTGAACAACCCACTTGACATAATGGAAATGATCTTTAGAAGAACTATCAGATAATGAAAAGGTTATTTGCGATGTAGTTTTTTCTATATCTCTTCCTTAATTTTAAAAGTGTGAGTACTTCTTCTCTGAAAATCATTGTGTATCCACGTGAACTTAAAATATTTATGTATTTTCTTTCCTTGCATAGAAGAGGATGAGAGACAATTTGTTCATATAAAAATTACCTTTGTTTCAATCAACAGTGAAAATACAAAATGGAGAAGTGATAACTATCTGTTCTTTATGAACAAATATTGTTCAGTAGAGATATGATTATATTTTATTTGTAAGGTAGCACTTTCTACTTTACAAATAACTAATTCGCCATCAGCACTAACTTCAATCATCTAATAAAATCAACATAATAGTTCACAACATAATCTTCAATTAAATGGAAATTTTCCTGCAGTGTAATAGAGTTCCACAGATAAGGAGTACAAAAACATCTATCAAACAATTGACCTCATGTATTTACTACTCTTATGCCAGGAAGTGTTTTGTACTTTGCATAACAGAGGCTTAATCTGACTGTAAAGCAAAATATTTACTATGTATTCATCAGTAATTGCTCTTACAGATTGTGTGCCAGTGAAATTATGGAATGTAAAATAATGCCATTGGATGAAGAGATTTTTTTCTAATAAAACATGTTTTATTTCCAAACAGAAAGCACAATACTCATCAATTTTGTGATCAGCGTTCAAGCATTTTGAGGGAAAAAAAAAGGCATGAGTTATGAATTCTATATCTCTTATTTTCCCTTGGAAAATACTTAAGTTTTATACAGAAAATAGTTTATGATTGTTCTAAATAATTAAATTGTATCACCAGAGAGATATGTTTTGTAAAGATGGAAATTTTTCACACTCTCTCCCCTCCCCCCCCCTTTTTTTGAGAGGATTGTTTAATTAAAACAATCTCACAGATTCAATTTCCCAAGCCCATATAAATTCATAACATTATTTTAATACATGTATGTATCAAGTTATTTTAATTTTTTATGCTTATGTTATTATTTACATCTCTAACTTCCTTTTTATTGATTTACTTTTTAAAAAATTGGAAAAAAATTCACAGGAATAACAATGAAAATGCAAACTTAAAATAAACAAGGACAAAAATCTATTTATCTATCTTAATTGGCTAGAAAATAAAACAAAACTATGAAATGATACTTTTCAGGCATTAGGCAACAGGCAATACAGAACTCTAATCCCTAAGATAAGAGTAAAAACAAAGTGGGCATAACAATTTTATCAGATTACTGTTTAGAAGTAATTCCCAAGCCACAATGTAAGAAGGGAAAATTCAAATGAAGAAAAGTACTTCCGATGGATCACTTTGTGTGTCAACTTGCCTAAATTAGGGTGTCTTCTTGTTTGGTCAAACATGAGTTTAGATATTTTTGTGAAGGTATTTTATAGATGTGATTAGCATTTACTTACTTAAAGTAAAGGAAATGACACTTGGTAACATAGGTAGGCCTCCTACTCTCAGTTGGAAGGAAGCCTTAAGCTCAGGCTGAAGTTTCCTGAAGAAGGATTTCTGTCTCAAGATTTTAAGATAGACGTGCTTCTTGAGTGTCAGGCATGCTCTGTCCTACATATCTCAGATTTCTCAGCTCTCACAACCATCTGATCCAATTATATTGAGATATGTTCTCTCTGTCCCCATTTTGTTGAGATTTCTTACCATGAAACGAGGTTGAATTTTGTCCATTGCTTTTTCTGCATCTACTGAAATTGTGTTTTCTTCCAGGATTTGTATGGATTCATTTAAATGTGTCTTTAATTCATTTAAATTTGATTTTTGTGCATGGCTTAAGTAAAACAAGGGTCCAATGTTATTAGTATTTTTTTATGTGGATAGCCCGTTTTCTCAACACCATTTACTGGGGACAATCCTTTCCCCATCGTGTATTCTTGGGATCCTTGTCATAGATTATTAGTTCAACATATATGTGTGCCTTTATTTATGGGATCTTGATCTTAGAGGAAAAACTTTAAACTTTTTGCCAGTGAGTATGATGTTAACTATTGTTACATGTGGCCTTTATTATTCTGAGGTATGTTCTTTATATACTCAATTTATCATGAAAGGGGATCAATTTTGTCAAATTCTTTTTTTGCATCTGTTGAAATAATTATGCAGTTTTTGTCTTTCATTCTATTAATGTAGGGTATCATGTTTATTGATGTGTGTTATGTTGAAACATTCTTACATCCCAAGGATAAATTTCACTCGATCATGGTATATGATCCTTTTATTGTGCTGTCTGAATTCTGTTTGCTAGCGTTTGTTGAGGATTTTTGTATCTATTTTCATCAGGGTTATTGTCTTATAAATTTCTTGTAGTGTCTTTATTAGTATTTGTTATGTGAATACTGACCTCATGAAATTAGTTCAAAGTGTTCCTTCCTCTTCAATTTCTTTTTGAAAGAGTTTGAGAAGCACTACTATTAATTATTCTTTAAATATTTACTAGAATTCACCAGCGAAGCCATCCGAAATTTCTGTTTTGAAGAGTTCTTTTTTTTATTACTGCTTTAATATTCGTAATTGTCATTGGTTTATTCAAGTTTTCTCTTTCTTCATGACTCAGTCCCAGGGTCTCTTAGACTATGGCTGAGAAGGGCTGTAGCTGCGTCACAGACTCTTCCAGGTCCATAGCTGGGAACAAAATTCAATTTGTTACCTAAGGCATACATAGGTATGGTTCCTCCCAGGCCCTTTGATGTATAGTGCTGATAGTGAGATTAAGGCCAAACAGGGCTGTAGCTTAGTTAACAGGAATATGAAGCTATTTCTGGCTCTATAGTCAGACACCTGAGCACAGTCTGCCTTCTCAAAACAACCCCCCTTGGTCTTGGACTCCACTGGAATTTCACAACCTCCTACCCGTACCCCAAAGCTCCCACAAAGGTACTTTTGTCTATGGGTAGCTTCCAAATTATTGTTGCTGAGGGCAGATATTAGTGAGAGACCTCCTATTCTGCCATCTTACTGTCACCTTAATGGCTGATTTGAACTTTTAATAGCATTTTCCCTCAACTGAAAGAATGCTTCATGTTGGCTTGTATTATATTTGAATACATATTTTTCCTTACGTTTGAATGTCTTTCCTCATTTTATTCACTAATAGCAGAAAAAAGTGTAAAGTAACAATGAAATATAGTAAAATGCATCTTTATGATTGTTTGAAATAAATTTTCTGACTGTAATATTGTATTCAAAGTGACCATAAAGTTTCTTAGAGAAATGAATAAGCTGTTATGCTCATTAAAATCTCTTAATTAATTTGCTTCTTTCAGATGATATTCTTATACACTGATTTCACTGGAGCATTGGCAAGGTCATTTAATGAATGCCCCACCAAATAAAGTACTGTATGAATCATTTAATTGAATGAGTTGTTTAAACAACTTTTTTTTTCTTCTCATTTTGTCCTTAGTACAGAGGCTACTGTCCTTTCTTTTTATTATTATTTTAATAGTGTGTGGAAAGATCGATTTGAAATTGAATAGTCACCTCTAAAATGATAATTTTCCTAAGTTTTCAAACTAATTTAGAATGTTATAAAATACATTATTTTTCTCTATATGTCATTTATTGTTTTCTGATCCTTTTTTACTTATTTAAAAAAATGATAATGTATCTAGCCATCAAATATTTCTTTTGAAACATGTATCATGGTTTACGAATCTGGATAATTTCAGAAATTTCATAAAAGGGTGGAAGAGATGATGATAATTGGCAGGAATTTCTGTTTAAGTGGTAAAGGATGATTTGAAATAACAATCCAACACATCAGGTCAAAATATACTAATTATAAACATGATTTCCATTGAATTATTACAATAACTAAGATAGTGATTTTTTTTTTAACATATAGATGCCAACGAGGATGAAAAGTTGCATCTAAGAGTTTATTGTTGTTTTTTTCCTATAGAAAATCCTTTCTACCAATTTTCATGAAAAATTAGTCATTTTTTTCCAAGCAAAGTGTCTCTGATAGACTAAGTTGAATATATATATATATTTTTTTAGGCGAGGCGACCCTTGGTTGACTTCACAGATTGCAAGGACCTTGTCAATTTACAATCTCTTAATTTTTTTTATTTTTTACTCTTACAGCACCTGGTCTTTCTAGGTGGTCTCCCATCCAAGTACTAACCAGGCCTGACCCTGCTTAGCTTCCGAGATCAGACGGGGTCAGGCTTGTTCAGGGTAGCATGGCTGTAGACTGAGTTGAATACTTTTGATACCAGAAATCACTGTCACATAACACTGGATTCAGAAACATTATATAAAATATATAAATAGTTTTCTTTTATTTAAAAAATAAACAAGCTGCATTAAGTATCCTTAATGGTTTTTCTGGCTCTAAATCAAAGTATTTTATATATGTTTGAATATGTTATAATAGGAACAATTTGAGGAGGAGAAAATTTTTTGATCACTTTTCTTTAGGTTTGCATTTCTTCTGTCTTTATTCTGCTTTACCACCACAAATGTAATATTCAACTCCTCTTCATTCTACAGTGTACCACGATTGTATTTTCTTTAATTTTATTTTCCTGGACTTCAAGTTGCATGTTTTCTTCTGACCTACTTTAATTTATTAATTCTTTTTTTTTTTATTCTTAAGTACTTCATCCAAAACAATTAACTACAGAATTTCTAAGAGACAAATTTAGTCCATTTACATGTATTACAGTATCTGAATATATATTTTTGTCATGTCTTGTGTTTCTTATATACTAGGTTTTCTTTCTTTTATTCTCAACTTTTCTCTCTACAACACACACAATCCTTTTATATTTTTGTAGATAACGTTTACCAAGAACTTTAGGCTGCTTCGTTCTTTGTCTACCATACTCATGTGACAACACTATTTGGGGGAAGAAATTAACTTTGTTAGCAGAGTGGTTCTTCTACTCTACTTCTTTAGCCTGGAAACATATGCTCAGATTATTTTAAGGAGAATTCTCACAATTGCACAACTTTTTTGAAGTAGTTAATGTTATTTGTTCCAGGACTCTTTTCTGCTTTTTTGACCAATAATTTAGATTTTTTTTAAAGTAAGGTGAATAAAGGGTCTGACATTTGTAGTTGCCCTCTCTTGCGTGTGCACTCTGTTTGTTTGTTTTTCAGTATGTATTATTTTTGGATTGTTGCTTTCTCTACTCTATGATAATCTATCAACTATATTTTACATGCTTTTTATTTTCATAAAGTCTTTAGTGTTTTTCTCTTGTTGTCTTTCCTTGTGAATTTATTGTTCTTATTTGCATCTTTTCCACCCTTTCAATAGACTTTGGAGTAAATTGGGAGGTAGATACATCTTTTTTATTCATTTTAACCAACATTTATTGTGATCTATTTCATGTCAAATATTCTTCTAAGTGCCGGAGATAAAATAGTAGATAAAACATATGCCGTGATCTAATTGCCCTTACAATTAGATGTGCATGAGATACGTATAGTATACGCATAAATCTGTATTTCAAGTACTGTGTAATGATGTTCCAAAGAAAGATAAAACTGTAATATAAACTGGTAGAGACTGAAAGTAGGGAGATGCTATTTCAGATAAGGTCATCAGGGTCAGAAAAGTTCTTTGATAGTAAGCACTTTTTCAGGTACTGGAATGCAGTGAGAGACAAGCAAAGTAATACCTGATCGCAGATGTTTCATCTTATTCCCTGATTGACGTTGAGAGTCTAATAGTACTACAGGCAGCACAATAAAAATACAAAATAGAGATGAAAAATATTCAGTGAAACAAAGGATATAGTAGTAAGTAATTTGACCTAAAGGAATCCAGTATTTGAAAGCCAAATAGATTTGAATTACAAATACAAGGAATGAGGCTAAGAAGCACAAGTACTATATGTGTGTGTATGTATGCATTTATGTGTTTGTGCATATTTAATGTCTTGATCTTTCTCAGAAACAACAAATGCAGCAG
>NW_011888818.1:3536491-3539417 GCF_000151845.1 Pteropus vampyrus
CTACTATCACATCATTATGACATAGGATATTTAAGGACATTGGGGACCCAATGATCACTGTATAGCTCACTTACACCGGTTAGTATATACTTCTGAAATATCTTGATTATTCAGTTAATAAAAAGCAGCACCTAAAAGGAAGACATATAACATAGGTAGTCAAGTACAATTTATAATATCATCTTATAACAAAATGAAAGAAATTAAAACTGAATTTTCTATTGCAAACAATCAATTACATAGAAAACAAATTATGGCTACTGAGATACAATAATCTTGAATTAACGATGAATGAAAACAAACAACAAAAATAACTGGCTTCAGATATAAATCAAGGATTTCACCAGTATTTAAAATTTCCAGGTTAACTTCTGCAACGTTTTGTTCAATAAAATAATTTCTCTTAACTTATAATATTTATGCATTTGGCAAAAAGAGATACATTCTTTAATTATTAACAGGTGATGTTTTAATAATCAACTTTCCTTTTTAAAATTTAAATATAACTTTTATATTAATAGACATTCGTGTTAAATTGTTTTTTGCAAAATTCGTTTTCATATTGAAATGTCAAGACTTTTTTTATTGTTGCTCGTCACTGAAGATAACTTGTGACATTTCTTTAGTAACTGATGATGGTCCTAAAGTTTAATTTGATGGCTAATACGATGACTATTATCTACTTAGCTAATTGTTTCCAGATATTTATTTTAATGGCCTTTTTCTTTTTAAAAATACCAATAATATTTTTCACGAATTATTGTTTTTTTTAAATTTTCTGGATTAATATATAACTACTTTATTATACCTCAAAGTAGAAAAATTAAAATTAATCTTTTTTTTCCTAAGTAGATATTAAATAGTACACAGATTTTGAAAACAGGCATATGTTAGTATATGAATAATATCATTTAAGTATGTGGACACATAAGGAGAAAGATATACGGTGTAAATAGTAAGACTTTTAATACTATTGTATTTTGAGTCCCAGAAAAGATTCTACACTAACAAAATAACAATGGTCCTCTCTCCCAATCCTCAAACTACAAAATAAACCAAACCACCAAATAAACCAAATTGGTACCAACCACACAGAGTATATCATGAGGTAATGCCAGATGATGTACATTTTGTGTCAAAATAATGCATTAAGTTAATCAGAAAAACATATAAATTCTAATAATCTAAACTGTATGTTGATTTAAAAACAAAAAATGTGACATATCTAAATGTGTAGAATGGAAGAGGGGAAGTGTGTGTATGATATTGGGTAAACAAACTTCTTGTTTCTGCAGTAAGATTGTCAAAAGATACCTAAGCTAGAAAAAAAATTATAAAAAAAATAGTTATAAACATGTTATACATTTGAAGGAAAGGAAGGCAAACAGATAATTTTGGCAAACAAGTAAACAATAGATGAGATGATGACTGTCAAAGTTTGGAGCCTATTTTCCCATTGAATAAATACAATTCTGAACCATATCCCAAGTTTAGAAGAGAAAGTACGTGTCCTCTTTTCAACACTTAGGTTGTTGACTCTGACTTAATAATAATCATCCAGGAGTACTTCCATGAGTGAAGATAATAGCATTTATTCTGGGGAGAAAATATTTAAAAGCATAACTTTAATATGGAAGCTTATAGGGATTCACACACTCCTTATCATTTTCACAATAGCACACTCATCATAGCATAAGATGTAATTTAAAAATAAAATGAATAAAGCCCCAACAATTAAAAGTTTCAAGTGCTTACCAAGTGTCTGCATTATTGCAAATTGAAGGAATTTAGAATCGAAAGTTTACCGCCACCATGGAAATGGAACAATGCACAGTGCAATAAAACTAAAAATTAGTGACAAAGACTTACTACCAGAAATGTAAAAAAATATATACAATAAAATATTGTCTTTTGGCTATATATGGTGAATTTAATAGATGAAATTATTTCTTTTCTAAAATTACAATAAACTCCCAAACAAAAAAATGGATTTATAAACCATCATGGACAAAGAAGATAGGAGGGGAGACAAAAGCAAATGAGAGACATCAATGAAAATTGGGAGGATGGAAAATGGAAGGGAGATAAATCCTCATAACTTAGCAAAGTAGAAGAAGCTAAAACTTAGTTGTCTACAAGAGAATGACATTGAAAAAAAAATAAAAACCTTATTTGAATGTCAAAAATCTAGAGAAACTAGAAATTGTTGGTAAAAAATGCACTGAGGCTTCAGTATTCATGATGCTGAAAAGATGACCTGTGTGTACATAAATAATACTCCCAGGATCCCTCCCAACAACCCCTACTAGAGAAGCAATTTCTCCTCATCCACAGAGGTTTATTATATACAAAAGGTGTATCAGAGTAAAACTAGAATTTGGAACATCAGACACAGCTGAAGTGAGACCAATGGGAACACTAAGTTAAAAACTGCATACTGAATAGTGAGACCTAGCAACAACTGACTTCACCTTTTTGGAGTTCATAGCTCAGGGTACAAGACTGGAGATTAGAAGATTTCTTGGTGGGAAAAATGAATAACCAGGAGTTGATGTTTAGTGATTTCACGTTAATACATTGCACTTCTGATTGATTAACACATAATGAAAAAAAAATTAACAAATCTCTGCCATGAAAACAAAGCATCCAACTTTATTTTTCAGTGATCTATTATTAAATATAAAAAAGAGAAAATAATGTCATATTTGTGGGAGGCATTAAACATGGAAAAAAGTTCTTAAACTAAGCATTAGGAAAATATGTACACAAAATAGAAAAAAAAAGATGGAGTGTCAGAAAACCTAAAAACACATTACTCTCCACAAAGAAAAGAATAGAAAAATCTCCAAAACTTGAAGGCAATATAATTTGGAATACTCAAGAATAAGAGTGAATGTATGGAAACATTTGAGTATGTACCCAAAAA
>NW_011888818.1:3542677-3544822 GCF_000151845.1 Pteropus vampyrus
ATGAAAAAACTCTAACAATCTTCCCATATATCAATTCCCAAACCTGAGTCTCAGGTCAAACCATACTAATGCAAGAAAATATAAAAAGTAGATTAACGCACACACCTATTAACAGCAGAAGGAGAGGGGTACATCAACTAGAAGAAGGATTGTGCTTGGCCCACTGTCCAAGTAGGGCATGGATAGAACCACGTCCATGAACAAGTTGTCTTCACATTGAATGCCTAGCCACAGAGTGCTTACCATACTTCAAACCTGATAGTTGATGTGGAGTGTCCTAATTAGTGGCATCAATAACTTTTTGAGGTAGATGCATTTACACAGGATGAGCTTGACTCCTAGAAAGGTTGCGTTACTTGCCCAGATAGTTCTGATCATAGTGGTTGAGCCAGTTTGTGAAACCAGGGGGCTTGAGTCCAGAGCACTTATTCTTACTATGCTACTGTCTCCTTGTTAAAACCTTTTCATTAATGTTCCATTATTTGACCTTCTCAGCAACCTTGTGCAAAATCCAAAGTAGGTATTCTGAGTATTCCATTTTTTAGGTGAGGAAACTAAGGGGAATTTATCCAATGTGCACAACTACTAAGTGTCAGAGCGGGGGTGAATTATGTCTTATGATCTCAAGCCCAATTCTCTTTCTACCCTATAACTGTTCAAGATTTGTAGTCTCTGCTGCTTTCTGTTCATAACTCATAAATAGGCAACTCTAATTCAGTCATATTCATAGGAAAATAATAAAATATATTGCTCTGATAGCTAGGTCCATCTATTGGAATTAGATAACTTTTCTGGTATACTTATTTTATACAGTACATTTTTTTATTTTTGATAAAAATGAGGTGTTCTCAAAACCATAGGATCATCTGAGACTTTACTAACTCATGTGAATCTCTTTCTGCATCTGTCTGAACATGTGTAGATTGAGAATTCATTCACTTCAATATCAGGGCTCCCAAGTAAAAAACACATTTTTTTCTCTTTTATTAATTCAGAATTTGAGGCGGAATGGATGTCCTTTAGTTAGGCTATATTTGAATTATTTATCCTGCCTGTGGAGTCTGAAACAACAATATGGAAGAATATGATTGCAAACATTATTTATGTGAAGCCAAATTCCATAGGTGGAGATAAAATTAAAGATTAAACAGAAGAGATGTGGAAAATAAATTTGGAAGATCTCAGTAAACTACAATACATGTTGGAAGAAGTTGTGGATGTATATGCCTTACATCGAGTCAATTTTCAGCCACAGCTTTAAAAAGTTAGAAAGAGCCTCAGAGTGTCATCTAATTAAATTGCCTTATTATCAGTAAAGATAGCCTTACCCAAACCCTTTACAATAGGCGCATGTGTCTATATCTATCAATTGTTTAAAAAGAGGGCCACCATGTTCATTTAAGAAACATTACCACATTGTTATGATGAATATATACTGAAGTCAAGGAAGACTAAGAATGGCAGAGCAAAAAGATGGTGGTTCCATTTAATAATGGACCACATGAAGCTGGTTGGAACTCTGAGGAGCTTGTCATTTCAAAAGTTTTGTATAAAGGTTTTTAATTCTTATAGCTTTAGAAATATTTCCTGGAAGAGAATTTATTTTCATGCCTCCTCCTAATTTTAAAGATTATCCACATTCCTTGGCTTGTGGACCAATTTCTCCATTTTCAAAATGGACAACAATCATTTGAATCTTTCTCATATTGCTTCACTTTGGCTGGAACATTACTGCCATGCTCTTCCTCATTTAAGGATTCTTATGGTTATTTATTGGGCTCACCTGGAAAACACAGGTTTATCTCTTTATTTCAAGATAATCTGATATTCACATGCTCTGGGAATTTGGATATGAATATCTTCGGGAAGTCAATATTCTTCCTACCATGGTATTTTCTTGGTTTATTAATTCTATTTTTTTACTTTCAAATGTTATGTGTAATGTTTGTTAATTATTGTTAAGGTAATCCAGAGATAGCTGGGTCATTCTTTCATCTTTTTCAACTTGATTTACTAATTTCTATTTTTAAAATGTGAAGTAATAAATTAGGTGCATTATGATCGCTACTAAATTTGCTAACTCTGCTTTATCACTTTTATTTTCTTTTCATCATGCATTTTTATTGCTTTTCTTTTTTTGCTTTC
>NW_011888818.1:3544872-3546240 GCF_000151845.1 Pteropus vampyrus
ACAGAGAAAATTAAAAGGAGAAAATTATCAAAAATATGTGAGAGGAGAAAAGTTACATACCAAATATCAGGATGAGAATAACACTAAACTTTTCATAAGCAACTTTCCTTTTTAGCAAAAAATAGAGCACAACATTTTCAAAATTCTGCTGGAAGATATTTCTAAGTTAAAATTTGATAGTTGGTTAAATAATTATAAAAATGTAAGGCAGAATAAGACCCTTTCAAACAAGGTCTCAAAAAATTACCACCCATGTGTTATTTTTCAGGAAGTTGACTTTGTACTGCAATGAAATGAGGGTCCAGGAAATAAAGAAATCATCACTGGAGAGAAGTGAAGGAAATTTGAAGAAAGGAAATCTCAGAATCAAATCCACCCAGAGTCTAAAATCAAACAGCCAGATGATATTTGACCAGGATTGCAGACTCCTGAGAAATGGCCAAGCTGTAGAATTTTTATGACACAGTAGAATTAAAGTATAGATAGAAAACATTGAGCAGAAGTACATATAAAAAAACATGAAAGAGTTGTTGTATAGGAAGGATACGAGTGTACAAACTTGGATGTATATCAGAATCATCTGGGGGCCTAATTAAACCAGAGATTGCTAGATTATTACCACACACACACACACGCGCACGCATGCACGCGCGCCCATAAATGTCCAAAAGATCTGCCTACCTCTAAGTGGGCATATGAGGCTCATTCTGGGAGTACCAATGAAATGCTAGAGATAAGAACCAATTTCACAGGATGAAGAAGAGTCATTTCTGGGATATTGTTGACAGTTACAGAATGCAAGCAGAAAGGGATGAGTTCTTCCTCCCTCTTCCAGCTTTACTGTTTCATTCCAGCACCTATTGCCAAGAATTTGATGTAAAACTAAATTCACAGAATATTAAATCATCTGAATATAAAATTAAATATAATGAATTTGAGAAATTCAAGTAAGGATGACTCTTCATAACTCAAAGTTTTCATATGAAGTTTCTCTAATGAGAGATGTGTCATATTGGAAATAATGGGATACAGAGAATGAATGAACAAGGGAACTGTTTTGATTGAGTTGTGATTAACACTATACTCAATATAACACTGGCATTATATATAAAAACAGTAGTTTATTTCTCTCTCACAAAAAGCACCCTGAAAAAGAGGGTGATTTATCAGCTCTGTGAAAATCAGTCCCCTTCCACTTTTCTGCTTCACTATACAAATGCTAACTACAGTATTGGAGGTTCTTTCACGTTCACAGGTAACTGAGAAAGCTCCGTTATGCTTGCATCTGTGATTTGGAGGGGCAGGAGAAGAAAGTAGAAAAGTATGATAGCATACTTCCCAACTTAATGTCCTTGATGTAGCTTTCTC
>NW_011888818.1:3547995-3551684 GCF_000151845.1 Pteropus vampyrus
TTTTTTATTTTTGATAAAAATGAGGTGTTCTCAAAACCATAGGATCATCTGAGACTTTACTAACTCATGTGAATCTCTTTCTGCATCTGTCTGAACATGTGTAGATTGAGAATTCATTCACTTCAATATCAGGGCTCCCAAGTAAAAAACACATTTTTTTCTCTTTTATTAATTCAGAATTTGAGGCGGAATGGATGTCCTTTAGTTAGGCTATATTTGAATTATTTATCCTGCCTGTGGAGTCTGAAACAACAATATGGAAGAATATGATTGCAAACATTATTTATGTGAAGCCAAATTCCATAGGTGGAGATAAAATTAAAGATTAAACAGAAGAGATGTGGAAAATAAATTTGGAAGATCTCAGTAAACTACAATACATGTTGGAAGAAGTTGTGGATGTATATGCCTTACATCGAGTCAATTTTCAGCCACAGCTTTAAAAAGTTAGAAAGAGCCTCAGAGTGTCATCTAATTAAATTGCCTTATTATCAGTAAAGATAGCCTTACCCAAACCCTTTACAATAGGCGCATGTGTCTATATCTATCAATTGTTTAAAAAGAGGGCCACCATGTTCATTTAAGAAACATTACCACATTGTTATGATGAATATATACTGAAGTCAAGGAAGACTAAGAATGGCAGAGCAAAAAGATGGTGGTTCCATTTAATAATGGACCACATGAAGCTGGTTGGAACTCTGAGGAGCTTGTCATTTCAAAAGTTTTGTATAAAGGTTTTTAATTCTTATAGCTTTAGAAATATTTCCTGGAAGAGAATTTATTTTCATGCCTCCTCCTAATTTTAAAGATTATCCACATTCCTTGGCTTGTGGACCAATTTCTCCATTTTCAAAATGGACAACAATCATTTGAATCTTTCTCATATTGCTTCACTTTGGCTGGAACATTACTGCCATGCTCTTCCTCATTTAAGGATTCTTATGGTTATTTATTGGGCTCACCTGGAAAACACAGGTTTATCTCTTTATTTCAAGATAATCTGATATTCACATGCTCTGGGAATTTGGATATGAATATCTTCGGGAAGTCAATATTCTTCCTACCATGGTATTTTCTTGGTTTATTAATTCTATTTTTTTACTTTCAAATGTTATGTGTAATGTTTGTTAATTATTGTTAAGGTAATCCAGAGATAGCTGGGTCATTCTTTCATCTTTTTCAACTTGATTTACTAATTTCTATTTTTAAAATGTGAAGTAATAAATTAGGTGCATTATGATCGCTACTAAATTTGCTAACTCTGCTTTATCACTTTTATTTTCTTTTCATCATGCATTTTTATTGCTTTTCTTTTTTTGCTTTCGTAGCTTTTATTCACACATCTCCTTTATTTTGACTCTGATTTTTCTTCATTTTTTTACACAAAGGTATTTGTGTATTTTAAAACAACTTATTTAGTGAATTTTCCATTCTATCATCTTGTTATTGTTGCATAAAATTATAATTTGAACTTTTTAAACATAAAATACATTTCTGTGTTTGTTTAACAGATATACCATCTTTTATATTGAATGAATTGTCATGCGTTGTTTCTTGCTTTTCACTTTTTTTTCTGCGTTCATCTTGTCTTTAAATATATTCTACATTAAATACTTCATCAAAGTTTTGAGTTATACATTTTGTTAGCTTTTCTTTCTATGTATGAAAATACATGCCTTAATTAACATTTTTGGCTGAATATAGAATTCATAATGACAATATCCTTCAATATTTTGAAGATATTACTCCATTGTCTTCTTACATTTGGAATTACTTTTTCTGCTATTATTCTGTGATTATTCTGTAATTAGTTTAATTTCATTTCTTTGAATATCGTGTTTGTTTCTTTTAGGTAATTTAAATATTTCTCTTTATTATTTTTACTCTGAAGTTTTACTCTTCTTTAAGTGTGAATTTATATTTATATATCTTTATTGGCACTTATCTTGAAACTCCTATCAGGTATGTATTAAAATTTGTTAATCCTTTCTTCTTTCTTTTTAAATTCTGTCATAGTTTTTATTGCTTTATTTCTATGCACTTCTATCTGTATCAATTCCTTGTTAATAGCATCCACATAATGTATTTTCACTTTGGCCAAGTTTAGTACAGATTTTCAAAACATTTTTAAAGTTTCTAATAATTTATTTGCTATCTGTGTGTAATGCTTTTTAAAACACGACCACAAATTCTTTGAACACTCCTCTCACAAAAATAGACCCTTATTTGTCTCCTTTCAAAATTCAACTAGGCTTGATTACTCACTTATAAAACATAGAATGTGGTAGCATGTGGTAGACATGATACTGCATGACTTTTGAGGCTGTCATAAAAGGAGCTATTGTTTTTGCGTCTCTCTCTCCCCCGCCTTTCCTCCCCTCACCCTCCATGTAAGCTGTTTGTCCTTCCTTCTGGGAAAAATATATGTAGAGACCATATAAATATAAAAACGATGTTTAAGAAGACTCTGAGGTGCTCATGACTTATGATATCCAAATCTTACAACTCAAATTTCAGATCACTCAGGCTCTCAGCTTTTAAATGTCCTACCTGATGCTGAGTGGAATGGAACAAATCAACTTCCTCTCCTATGTCCTATCTAAATTCCTTGTCCCTCACCTCCCAAATCTGCAAGATAGTGAATATTGGTCGTTTTTATACAAGAGTTTTTGAAATTTGTTATGTAGTCATAGTAACTGGATTGGAATTTTATCACAAGAAATTTCTCAAGAAATATTGGGTATTGTTCTAATAAAATCCCCAAAGGTGACAGTGGCTATAAGAGTAGGCGGCAGGTGGAAGTTTGGGGTTGGGGTGGGAAATTTAAGGAATTGTTAGTGGCAACTTAATGCCCCTGAGGAGAGTGTCAGTGAAGGCTAGAAGGGTTTTAGAGGCTTGAGGAAAGGTATCTTCATTGTGTATGTAGTGGTAGGCTACTTAGATTCCCATATTAAAGAAAGGACTTCAGAGCAAATATCAAATCAGATGGGGAACTACAAGATCCATTCTTAAAATCTAAGAGGGATATAAGGTGATGTTTCAGGAAACTTCACAGTCAGAATATTTATATAAATTAGAAAAATTTTAAACATATATTGTATGTATATATGTGTGCATATATATGGTTTTTTTCTTATTGTTGTCAAACATGCTATGAAGCTCATAAAAAAGCAATTTTCTAATAAAGAACATTATAATATAATTTGAGAAATACTGAATATGTAGTCAAGATCATTAAATAACTGGCCAAATATTTTTATTAGCAGATCTCTTTATCTTTAGAAAATTTTCTTCTCTCTCTCGGGGATCTTCTTTCTTTCTCTCATTTTTACTATTGATAAAAGACTATATTACACTAAGTAGTTTCTAAGATTGCTTCCTAAACCCAACATTCTTGGCTTTTAAGTATTTTTAAATTATTTACTATAAGCTAATTATTATATATTGTTCTGATTTTGATAGAAGATAATTTTAGTAGAATGTTTATTTCTTCATACATGTCACATCAATAGTGATGGAGTTATGTCTAAAACAGTGACATCTGGTGGATTCAAGTGAATATTGCAGTTACTATGTTAAAATTTTAATACAAATAAGACATAGTAGTAAGTCAGGGGCCAAGATACAAATGACAAATATGCTTGAAGTTACTTAGAAATATTACATTATTTTTAATATAACATTAT
>NW_011888818.1:3553052-3557771 GCF_000151845.1 Pteropus vampyrus
GTTTTACCTTTTATAATTACAATATAAATCTATTAAAAAAAATAAAAACCTTGATTTAGTGCTAATTTTTGTCTTATGATAGGAATGAGGTGATTCCTATATTATAATTTTTATAAGATGACATTTTAATATTATCTATTTCTAAAGAGACAATTTTGATCTGAAAGAGAAAAAGCTATCTTAAAAATTTCTTTCACATTCCTGATTTTATGAGAAATAAGGTATAAGTATTAAGAGAAGCAAATTTGCTTTTCCCTGTTTAACTTTTTTTAAGGCTATGTTTTTATTGAGACATTTACTTTTCGGTATTTTTCTTTTCTTGTATCTACGAAATTAAATGACAATTACGAACTCACCTGAGTGACTATAACTTCTCTCATCTCTACCATCTCAACTCTCTGTTAAAAAATAAAAATTCAATTGAGAAAATTTAAAGATCTAATTGGCTTTATTGACCAATTCATGAATTGAACAGCATCCCATCTACAAGTAGAGAGTAGCTCCAAGAAACTATACAATATGAAAGGTTTCATAGGCAGAAACTGGGCAGAACAAGAATGTTATTAGGAAAAAGAAAACAAACAAACAATTGTTTCAGGCAAGGTTACCCGCCCTTAGAATAAAGTAAGGCTCTTATCAGGTAGATTGTATCAGCTTCCTTTTTGGGATGGAGAGGGCTCATGTCATAGACTATCTCACTGGTACCACCCAGAAAGTTCCATACTATCAAGTCAAGAGTACATTCCCAGAGAAGGCTGAAATTGCAATTTGGTCAGGTTTTATTATTATTATTTTTTAGTTTTATTTATTTATTTATTATTTATTTATTTATTTATTATCTTTTAAGTTTATTGGGGTAACATTGGCTAATGCAATTATGTAATTTTCAGATGTACATTATAATTTGACATCTATATATTCTATTGTGTGATTGCCACCCAAAAGTCCAGTTTCCTTCAGCTACCATATATTTGATCCCGTTTGCCCACTTCACCCTCCCCCTACTCCCCTATATTTGATCCCCTTTTGGTGAAGTTTTAAATCTAGTTTAGCTGTCATGGACTTTAGGACAAGTGACTTCATTTTGGGTCTGTGGTTTTCTTTTTAAGAATTGTTCACTTTAGATCACACTCTCAGCTTGACAGAGAGATGTGATCAAAATTTAAGGCATCACTACTCTAAGCTACCACTTCGTAGTACTCACAGGTTTTGTTGATCCTCTGTGTGCTATTCACAGGTCATGATGTTTTTGCTTAATTTCTGTAATACTCATAGGTCATGACTTGAGGTTCACAATCTTTAAGTCAGTCATTCTTTGTTCCTTTTCTGACCTTTTAATCTCAGGGAGATCATTTGTTTGGTATTCAGTGTCTGCAAACACACATTTAAAACTTTTGAGAGAACACAATGGGCCAGGGAGATTATTATTATTTATTTATTTTTTTACCTTTTTTTTAATGTGGCTGATGAAAAAAGGAGACTTGTTGAAAACCTTGCTATGTATACACGAGGTTGTTATGATAACTATAAACAGGATAATTCCCAATGTTTGGAATGTACTTTGGAGCTATAGACTCAAACCAAAATCAAAATCAAATAAGTCAAAATAAGACCTCATTGAGGGGATCACCTTTTTCAACCAAATGGTTTGCTCAGTGACATTATGTAACTGAATTTCAACTTCTCCAGGAGTGTTAATCCAAATGCAGCAGGTGGCATTATGCACAGTGCAAATACCTTGTTACTTAGCTAAAAGATAATAAAGGGTTATCCTATATTCAAGAACAACTTTGGGCAGAGAGTCTAAGGATTTTTGTTACCTATAATCCTGACTATTCATTTAATTTGCAGCCATTATTTACTTAATTTAATTTCTCTGACTCAAGAACAGACTGTTTTCATGTTACTAGGACATCGGAATGGCCAAAGTCTGGCAAAAAGCAATCATTTTTTTTATAGAAGCAGATTGTATTTCATCCACATGTGCCACAATTCTTATAGATTCAGTTTTTGCATAAAAGTCATTACAGCATTTCCCTGATACTCTGGTTTAGTCGCTTTAGTGTCTATTTTGATGACAGCAATTTTAGAAGGTAAGAGAATAGCAGTAGGAAGATCATTCACTTTTTGCCAATTTTTGATAGGGTTTATAGAGGACTTAAGAAAACTCCTGTTTTGTTTCGTTTTGTTTTTCTATAACATCTCCGAATCATGGACAACCCCAAAGGCATACCAGCTATTAATATAAATAGTTGTGCTTTGGATAATTGACATGCTTGAGTAAGGGCATGAAGATTTGCTTGTAGGGTAGATTTAGCTTGTGGGGAGTTTCCACTTTGGAGTAGGCCATATTGGGTAGTAATAGCTTCACCACCTTAATATTCCCTTTTCCGTTACTACAATATGACCCATCAACAAACAAGATAGATTAGAATTAGTTAAAGATGTGTCTCATTAATCAGGGTGTGGTGTCACAGGATGGAACGTCATACCTCTCAGTCTCGGTGCTCATCTTCATCAGGTAGCGGTAGTAACACAGAAGGATTAAAGATGTTGCAGCATTTCAGATATAGATTAGGAAGTAAAAGCAAAAGAATTTCATAGGAAGTTTGTCTGCTTGCAGAAAAATGTCGAGACAATTCAGAGTTAAGAAGACTTTGAACAGTGTGTGGAGTTTGCAAACAAACATCATTTCCCAGTATTAACTCTGCTTAGACTTCCACTAACTTTGCAGCTGCTGTGATAGCCTTAAGATAGCTGGGATGGGCACAAACAGTGGATTCTAGCTGTAGGCGACAGGCTTCTGGTTAGTGAAATTTTAGTGAGTTCATAGAATGAGGAAATTAATAGAGAAAAATTAGGAACTATAGTATACAATAACCAACTGTTACCAGAACAAAAGGGGTCTGTCTACCTGCCTGTGAGTCAAAGGTTGCACAGGTTTGCAGCAAAGAAAGTAAGGATGTATTTTAGGGAGTTGCAAGTCCCTGGAGATACAGGTGAACTAATGCTCTTATTAAACCTCCCCCTACCCCCTCAGTGTCTCCAGAGTACAGATCATATAGGGAAAAATTAGTCATCATGGAAACTAAGGGAGTTGGGGATGTGGCTTCTACTGACTAAATGCTTGGACAGGGCTGGGGTAATTGATCTTTGTGTCCAGTTCTGAAATTATCTTGGCGCCATCCCCTCCATTCCCCAGGTTGGTGGGGTTATTCTGCCTCAGTGGTCCTGGGGGTGAAACAGTTAAGGCCAAGATCCTTAGTGTAACTGAAACTTATTGTCCTCATTATTATAGCCCCGAGGCTCAATAAATCATATGTCCTAAGGCTTAATGACTAAAAGATAAGGCATACAAAGTAGAGGGTAGAAAAAGCAAATAAGTCACAATGCCATTATCTGGGCAAAACCAGCTTGAATTAGAAAAAAACTAAATTAAAAAAATGAAATAAAGTTTGTGTGTGGTTACACAACCAAGCCTGAAATCCACAAAGCCGTCACTTAGTTGTGGGTTTAGGAAATTTGTGTGTTACTGTAATTCTTTTTGGAAACAGCGGAATTCCTTTAGCAATTACATCGTGACCTAGGTAATGAATAGTATCTAAAGATAATTTTTTCTTACATACTTTGTGTCCTGTTTAACTAACCATTGCAGCAAATAAATGAATTCTTATATGGACTCTTCTTTGGTAACTGAGCACAGAAATGTGTCATCTACATATTGTAAAAGGGTCAATTTTCTGGGGAACTGGAGGGTATTTAAATCTAGATGAAGCCCTTCGGAGAAATCAGAAGGGGCCACAATGAACCCATGAGGCATAACTGGACAGATATATTGTGGATTGCTACAAGTAAAGGCAAACAGATATTGACTGTTGGGATCTACAGGAAAGATGTAAAAAGCTGAATGGAGGTCCGCAACCAGTGAACCATTTTGTGTCTGGTGGAACTTGTGACAAAAAGGTGTTCTGGTTTAGAACAACTGGGAAATGGGGACTAACTATTTTATTAATAGCTCTCAAATCCTGGACAAATCACCATCCCTATCTATTAGGTTTCCAGACTGGCAAATTGGCATGTTGCAAAAACCTTATGGAGCAGGATTAGCCCCTAGGCAATTAGGTCTCCCAATAAGGTAACTTAGGAAGAGGTTTAGCTATATCTATCTGAATCTTTATAGATTCCACACTTTTTATTCTTCCAATGTGAATTTTAAAGGTAGTTCACAGATTTTCAGGCACCTGAATTAAATTTGAGGAACTTTGTTGGAATCCTTCCTCTTCTATGTCAAGGACAGACTGCAAGGAATATAAAAAATCAGGTTCAGGTTAGTCGGGAAATTCTAAGGTGAGGTCTCTATTGGAGAAAAATGTATCAGAACTTTTTTTTTTTAAATTAAGTTTATTGGGGTAACATTGGGTAATACAATCATATAATTTCAGGTGTACATTACCATTTGACATCTGTATATTCTATTGTGTGTTCACCACCCAAAGTCCAGTTTCCTTCAGCTACCATATATTTGATCCCCTTTACCCACTTCACCCTCCCCCTAAACCCTATATTTGACCCCCTTTATCCCATCTACTTTTCCCCTTCTCCCTCACCCCACTAGTAACCACTACTCTATAGTCCTCTGGTAACCACTAGTCTATAGTCCATGCCTATGAGTCTGTGTTTTTTGTCCTGCTCATTTGTTCCTTTTAGGTTTATATCCCA
>NW_011888818.1:3558756-3569419 GCF_000151845.1 Pteropus vampyrus
TTGAAGAATTTGTATAAGATCTTTGAGGAAAATTTCTTTCCAGTGTCCTAGCTGATTATAATTGAGACATCAGTTTCTGGGCCAGTGTTTTGATAATGGACCCCTGAAGGTACAGTGCTGGAGGTCCAGGTGTTATTTTGGTTCTCTGGCCTCGGAACTCTTGGAGCTGTAAAGCTAATAGCTTGGCTGAGTTTTATTTCGGATCTTGCTCCAGGGTCCTTTCAAAATGCTCAGCTGTAGTCAAGAGTTCAGTCAGGCCTGTGGCCTCCCATTCTATTTTCTGCCTATCAATCCACTAATCTCAGGAGATAATCTGTTACAAAGAGGGCAGCTAGAGCAGTTTGGGTGATTCTATTTATTGTATGATGTCTGGAATGCCATAGAAAGGGGGCTTCCCAGCTGGCTTTAAAGTCAGTCACAGATTCATTTCTTTTTTGTTTGTATGTTTGAATAATAGATCAATCAGTATAAGCAGGGAAGACTCTAGGAATGGCTTGTGAAAGGTTAGTCGCTATTTTGCAAGCTCTTTGTGGCTGAGAATCTCAAATATCATCCTCAGGGTTTTGTCATTTTGCTTCCTGCACCCATTTTTGGGCTTCTCCAGGTCTTACTGTTACTGCTGGGGTGATGTGAAATCTGGCGTTGCCCCAGCGACATGAGGGAGGATGGTGATGTTGTGTGTTGTTCCTCGGTTCTTCCCTGCTGATGCAGCAAAGAATTACAGGTCTACAAGATTTAGAAAAAGTAAGATTTATTGAAAGTACATTTTAGAAGGGCCACACTAAGGAAAGCTGCAGCCTTGTGGAATTTAGGGGGTGAAGAGATAAGACAGAGTAGACCCCAAGGGAGGCATGGGTTTTCAGCAAGGAGAGCTGTAACAATTCAGAAGTGGGAAGGTCAGTTTATATTTGGGCCATGATGGGAGGTCCTAGATGATCTGTATGTGAGGTCACCTTGACTGATAGTTGGCTGCTATACAACACTTTTCCTGCTGCATATATGCTTTTCCAGAATTCAGTCTGTTATAATTAGATTCATAAACTTCCAGGCATAAACATGGTATTCTAATCACAGTATAATGAGGCTGAGGTTGTGAGCAAGTTAGGGTAGTACCTTCTGTGCAGGCATCTGTGGCTGAATTAAACAAGCTATAGATTATGGCCCTCCTGTCTTTTGTCTCTGGGCATGTGGGAAAAATCCTCAAGAAGGTGTTCTTTGGGAGGTCTCTAGGCTGGGCCTCTATTCCTTTGTTCTCCCTGTCACTCATATCTGACTAGCTCCCTAACACTACCAATGTGTGCGCAAGTTTATTTATAAAGACCTGGCAGGCCAGGGTCATATGCCCCAGTGATAACTCTAAATTCCTCAAAAAATTTTACAGTTCTTCTCTAGGTTTTAGGACACTTTGAAATAATGGCCCTTAGTTCAGTCTTTGACCAAAAGATCATCTACGACCTTAGGTAGTTTTATTTTGGAAGATAACTATCTAACAGTCTCATCAGAGTGAAAGGTAGTTGAGACAGAGAATTACTAAAATGTGAGTACTGAGGAGAAAAAGGATAGAAGGGGGCAGTAGGAGTCGTGTTAGTCCTAGTCAATCCAATCATCTATTGTTTTAGGTACCTCCTATACCTTTAATTGTTCATTAGCCTTTTGTAACAAGTCTTTTAAAAAAAACTTTATTAAAATTATTGGGGTTCATTGGTTAATAAAATCAAATAAATGCCAAGTGTAAAATTCAACAGTATGTCATATGTATATCGCATTGTCTGTTCACCACTCAAAATTAAATTTCCTTTCATTGCCAAATATTTGACCCGCCCCCGCTTTACCCTTATCTACTTTCTCCCTCCCCTCCTTTCCTTCTGGTAACCACTAATTCACTATTCGTGTCCATGAATCTTTGTTTGTCTTGTTTGTTTGTTGCTTTCAGTTTTATATTCCACATATGAATGAACTCATGTTTCTCAACTTTTTCTGACTTATTTCTCTTAACATGATAATCTCAAAATCCATCCACGTTGTCACAAATGGCAGTGTTTCATCTTTTCTTATGGCTGAGTAATATTCCATTGTATATATGTACCACAGCTTCTCTATCCAATTAACTATCAGAGGACACTTTGGTTGTTTCCATGTCTTGGCCATTGTGAATAACACTGCTATGAACATTGAGGTGCATATATATCTTTGTGGATAAACGTTTTCAAGTTTCTTGAGTAAATAACCCAAAAGAGGGAATACTGGATAACATGGTAATTTTATTCTTAGTTTTTTGAGGAACCTCCATAGTGTTGTGCATAGTGGTACATATTTACATTCTCACCAGTAGTGTATGACAGTTCCATTTCCTCCATAATCCCTTCAACGCTTGCTATTACTTGTCCTTGGTGATAGCCATTCTAACAGGTGTGAGGTGGTATCTTATTGTAGTTTTGATTTGCATTTCTCTAATAGCTAGTGAAGTTGAGCATCTTTTCATATGTTTGTTGGCCATTTGTATGTCTGCTTGGGAGAAGTATCTGTTCAGATATTGTGCTCAATATTAAATTGGATTTTTTTTTTTTAATTGTTGAGTTGTATGAGTTCTTTATATATTTAGATATTAGGCCCTTATTGGACACATTGTTTGCAAATGTATTCTCCCATTCAGATGGTTGCCTCTTTGCCTTGTTGGTTTCTTTTGTGGGGCAAGAACTTTTTAGTTTGATATAGTCTCATTCATTTATTTTTGCTTTTACTTCCCTTGTTTTTGAGGTCAAGTTCATAAAATCTTCTTTAAGTCCAAGGTCCATGAGTTTAGTACCTATGTTTTCTTCTATGCAATTTATTGTTTCAGGTCTTATAATCAGGTCTTCAATCCATTTTGAGTTAATTTTGGTGTACGATAAAAGATAGCAGTCTAGTTTCATTCTTTTTTATATATGGTTTTCTAATTTTCCTAGCACCATTTATTGAAGAGGCTTTCCTTTCTTAATTGTATGTTTTTGGCTACTTTGTCAAAAATTATTTGCCATGTATATGAAGGTTTATTTCTGTACTCTCTGTTCTATTGCTTTAAGTGTCTGTTTTTCTGCCAATACCATACTCTTGATTATTGTCACTTTGTAGTATAATTTGATGTCAGACAGAATGATACTTTCAGCCTTCTTTTTTCTCAGGATCACTTTTGCTATTTGAGGTCTTTTATGCTTCCATACAAATTTGATAATTTTTTGTTCTATTTTTTTTTTAAATGCAATTGAAATTTTTATGTGAATTGCATTAAAGGTATATGTTGTTTTGGGAAGCCAATTAGAGTGGGGGCTCAACTAAAAGAGAGTAGAGCTTAGACTGAAAAGAACTCACCAAAGGCCCTCAGAAAAGATAAGACAGAGAAATCAAAAGCATTGGTGGACACCATACCTGTGTTTCTTCTTGTCCCCAAATTTCCTCAGAAATTTGCTTCAGATTCCATCATTGCCACCAATTTGTTAAATAACAAAAATTCAATAAAATAAGTTTGAAGGTCTACTTGGCTATTGACTAATTCATGAATTGGGCAGCATCCCATATAGCAAATAGAGAAGAACACCAAGACGTTGTAAGGCTTGTTATGGAAGGCTTTTATAAGCAGAAACTGGGTGGGATAAGAAAATTATTAGCAAAAGAAAAAAAAAATAAAGGTTTGTTTCAGGTAGATTTCCTCAGCTTTCTTTGGGGATGATGAGGACCCAAGGGACAGATTACCTCACTGGTACTGTCCAAAAAATTCTAGACTAACTGATTCAGATTACAGTTTTGTTGAAGATTGAAACTATGATTGGATCAGATATTAATTCTAGGTTCGGTGTCATGAGCTTTAGCATATGAGCTTTAGCACTATGACTTCATTTTAGGCCTATGCTTTTCTTTTTCACATATCCAATAGGTTGAAAATTATAACTGGAAAACATTTTAAAGAGTTTAAAAGTATCTTCTTTCTCCTAAGTCCTCCTTGCAACTTGTACAGTGCCAACAGTGCTAAGAACAGTTATGTGTTCAATACATTCTTACTAAAATGAAATTCATCTTGAATATTCCTTATTTACCATTGCAAACATTTCCCTCTCTACTTCAACACACACCCTAGTTAATAAAATATTTTTCTATTGAAAGTTAAACTTTCTGCTTAGTCTCTTGATTCCACCCTTTATTGCTTCTTCAGGAAACTTGCTCCATCAATTATACATTATTTTTCTAGACTTTTCAATCATTTGCCTTTCATTTGAATTCTTCCTTTTTGCTTTTAAAATGTGTTCCTTCCAAAGTTGAGAACAGTTCAAACCAGACAACCAAACAAGCAATCAACAAACAAGAGGAAGTAATTCTTTACTTTGGCCTATCGTTGCCTTTATTTTCTTTCATGGCCCAAATTCTAAAATGTGTCCACTTTTGTATAACCTCATTTACAGCTAATTTAACTGTCAGAATCTAGCACTTTATTAAAACTTTTTATTTGACATTTCTTCTCTCTGAGCACTATTTTGATCCTTGAGAACTTATGCTGAGAAACCCATATTTCTCTTCCCAAGCCATTTGTAACTGCTATCTAATATGGAAGTATGTATAGTAAGCAATCCTATGTCCTAATGACTTGAGGATTATGGGGGTAATGATTTATTTTACCCAAATCTCCAACTCATCAGTTTAACAATATACAATGAACGTAAGAGAACCTCTGCCTGCCAAATTTCCTAATTGATAAAATGGAAATAAATAACAGAGCATTACCTCATAGGAGTGCTATGATGACTAAGTCAGCCAATATGGATAAAAACACACTTAGAACAGTGGTTTGCATGTAGTAAATGTTTAATAAATATTAGCTATTATAATTTAAAGCTGTTGTTTGTTGCCTCAATGACTCCCTGAGTGCCAGCACCCTCTCTGCTTGTTTTGAAATGTTACCTAGTTATTACCCATATGTATACTCATCCCCAAAGTGTGTGATTAAACAATAAGCCTCATGATGACTTCTTTATTTTGCTCCTTCCTTTCCATGTTATCCATGGAACATTCAAATCATCCAAAAAGAATGCTTCCCACATGCCACAAGCTACAGCGCCCATGACCTTCACAAGGGCACTTGGCAATGATCCTTACCCTGCTCTCTTCTTGTCTGCTGTGACCAAACTTCAGGCTTTTGGATGACTTTGTGTGGTCATCTGGGCATGTCTTGCCCCCTCTCTAGTACCTGTAGGTATAGTAAATCCTTTTATATGTTTCTCTTGCTATAATTTCTACTGATATGTTAGAGTGATCCTTAAAGAATCCACAAGGGGGACTTATTCACCCATTTACAACACACTAATTAGTAGCATTTTTATTTTCTATATTAAAGAAATTCAAACCCCCTCCGTAAAATTTTCAAGGATTTTATAAAGGAGTATCTTACAATGAATTCCTGCTCTGAGACAATTTAAAATCTTGAAAAATGCTTTCTAGTCTTTATCCTGAATTTGATGTCTTGTCTTCAGACTTTGTTAACTGTGCTTGAATACAGTTTTTCCTTAATTCAACCACGAAGCACCATTATGCAAGGTTCTTATAAAAAACAGATTTTAATCTGATCTTCAAATATATTGAAGGAGAAATACAGCACAGCACAGAAAATGATAGAATTCCGAGTGGTCCCATGACATCAACAATCTTAAAGTTCTTTGGATCACTGAATCACGATAAATTTCTCTCTTGCCCTCATTCATTTTGGACACAAACTGCCAACATTTTGCTCAGGCCCACTTCAGTTTCTCATCATTCTATTTTTTTCTCAAATTCAGATGCACCCTTCCACTAACATCTAGTCTTATTTCACAGACGCTAGCACAAAAATGTCTATTACCTTATTAAAGTTAGTTTTAAATGTCATTGAAATATCTTCCATACAGATCAACTTGCAGATACCTTTTAAAAAACAGAAAGATTTTAAATCCTCTAAGTAAAAGAACCAACAAGTACTAAACTCAACTCATCTGCCTTAGCCCGTCTCTATATTGCAGAAGTGAATGCATCAATATTTGTTTAAATAACATTGCCTTTCTTTCTGCTTTATATAGAGCATGCTAGACATTTCCTATAGCCTAACATCATCCCTATTTTTAAACTAATATCGTTCTCATTCCAGTTCATTTCCAACAAGATGTCTTTATATTGCTTCAGGCTTAATGTGCATAAAGACAGATTTCTATTTCACTTCAAATTGTCTGCTATGTCTGACTTTCTCCCAGCTTTACAGATTTGTAAACAAAAACTATCTTTTATTTCTTGCTACCATGAATTTCCTTCATACAGAAAGTTCTTCAGACATACTGCTTTTGTATACATAATTAGACTGACTTGGTTTTTCACCTATATACGACTAATTTGTGGACTTGATGATCTTTGAAAGTCTGGTACCTATCAAATTTAATACAGAATGATAGTGTGGCCATTTCTTGTTAGATAAATATATGTAGTAAATCTTCTACACTGAATATTTTCTGAACATTTTTTCTTACATTTTCTTATTATATGTATATATGTGTTTACACATTTGCCTACTTTTGATACATATCACTATACTTTTTTTGTAACTATAATTTAGGAAACAATAATAAAAGTACTGATCTTGCTAAGGCGATATTCTACAGGTGGTGACATCTACCTTCACCTGCACCCAAGAATCTTAATTATATATTCAACAATGCTTTTTTAAGTATTTCTCTTTAACTGATAGTGATGTCTTTGAACAACACTTCATAAATACAACCAAATAATTATATATAAATATGACTAAAATATACTATACATTGTAATACTTACCTAATATATGTATATTTGAAAATATATATTTCAGATATAATAAAGTATAACTTATGTACAAATCTCATTGCCACAATGTCAGCACAAGGTAAAGAAAAATATCTTGTATCTGATTCTGGTTCGAGTCCTCTATTTTTCTTATTTTAGATATGAATGATCTATTGACCTTATAAAGTTCACAGTGGTCTGTCAGATGCTTAACCTTCTGCATCTGAACTGATAAATTAATTGCAGTCTGTTATTCTGCAGTTGCTTAAGGTTCAAAAGTTAAATAAACAGTTGTCATTTAGTTTTTTATCCTGTTTCAAATATTATTATTATCTACCTTACAGTTTTATATACTTCAAAACTCAGAAAATTTCTTGTTTTCAAGAGTACTCTGAAATAAATAAAAAAAGAAACAAACAAAAAAACAAACAAACAAAAAACCCCACAAAACCAAAAAAACAACTTTCTGTTAAATTTCTAACCTCCGGAGAGATTAATATCTTTAACAGTGTTGTAATTGGGAAAGAAGATACCTACTAAGAAGAGCTCCTGGTGGCTAACTGGGCTCAAATTAAACAAAACAAAACAAAATAAACAGAGCCTAGCAGCCATTTTTACATAGGGGCTTCTCACAAAAACTGCAGTTCAGGGAGAAGCCTGCACTGAACTGCCTGCGTGTACTGTGCTCTTGCCATCTGAACTAGCTCTTAGAAAGAAGTGTGTGAAATTGTATTTCAACAAATAGGATTGAAGCTTTCCCTGTCCAGTTGGAGCTGTGCAGATTTAGCCCCATCAGCACCAATCAATAAGTGGCTGATTCTCATTCGGGACAGTTCCTTTTGGACCAACCAACTTCAAGGATTTGGAGTTCTCATTTGAATGAGGATGGACCAATCAGGGACCAGGAGTGAGGACTTCTCTCTAAATAAGTCAGACCCCCTCTGGCTTTGAGAGTAAACTGCCCCTTTCCACTAAAGATTGAAAGCTACGTTTCCCCAGCTGGAGCTGAATCACCAAAGATGACTTACCAGACCAGAATGTAGTAGACTGGTGCAAAGCAAAGCAGAGCAGAACAGGCAGAGCAGAGCAGAGCTGTCTAGCTACTGAAGAGGAGTTTAGCCCCAGGGCTGCCTGGCCCCAGGGCCATCTCACAGCCCTGCTGTTTCACAGCTGTGCTGCCTCATAATTGAGTTGTAACACTATTGAGCAGTTTCACAGCTGTTCTGTACTCTCAGCCATGCTGTATCACAATTGAGCTGTTCGCACTAAATAAACTTTCCTTCTTCACCACACCCCAATTAGGATTCCTGTTGGCAATGAATTGGTGTCATGACCACCAATTGACGTAAAGTGATGGACAATTATACTGCTAATAAACATTAGGTTGAAGTCTGCCTGATAAAGTTCTCTACAGTCTCTGTCAATTTCCTTCATATAACAACAACAACACAAAACCCAAATATGACAGCTGTTTAAATATTTGGCCATCATTTAGGTGCACATCATACAAAGTATTAATTACTTTGAAAAATAATGCAAATTCATACTGATTAATAGGAAAATATAAGAAGGCGTTGTGAATGTTCAGAGGGGTGAGAAAGTGATTTCAGTTTGGGAGATGAGTTCATAGGAATGATAGTTAATGTAGATCTTGAAGGTTAATTTAGGCCTATTGTTAAATGGAGAATAATATCATTGTCTCCATTGTCCTTTCAATATAATTTTTAGAAAGAACTCCCCAATTCATTTTTTGTGTTTAAGTTTAACCTATTTTTACCTATAATTTCCCATGGATATGTGTACCTCCAGCTTTAAAATATATTTTTTTAATGTGAGATACATCTCATTGTAGGTAGTAAAGAATTTTAGGTTAGAGATTGCAAACTTCTTGGGAGGTATCAGTGAATATTAGAAAACATTTGAGTCAGATAGCCCTGTGTTCCAATTGTATATCATTCATGTTTTCTTCATGTCAAATGGTACTAGAATGGTAATTTTCAGGGTTTAGGAAAGTCAAGTTAAATAATACATCTGAGGGCTACATTAGAAAGTGCATATAGTATTATAGATACTTAATAAATGATCATTTATTTTAACATTTTTTAGTTCCATCGAAGGGATAAGACTTCTGTTTAAAAATGGTACACTGTGCATTTCCATTCAAGATGGCAGAGTAGGTAAACACTGCTTGCCTCCGCTCATGACCACGTCATAATTACAACTAAACTACAATACTACCGTCACTGAAAATTCTCTGAAGTCTAGCCGAACAGAAGTCCTACAACTAAAACATACAAAAGAAGCCACCCATCTGGCAGCTAAAAATTGGGAGGGGTATCTCGGCTGCGGTGTTCCCCTGGAGGAATGAGGGGTCCCAGCCCCATACATGGCTCCTCGGTTTACAGTTTCAGTGCCAGGAATAGAAGTCCCCACAACTTCTGGGTGTGAAAATCAGCAGAGATTGTGACTGAGTGAGACAGAGGGCTGCAAGAGTCCCAGGCATTCCTTTTAAAGGGCCAGTGCATGGACTTACCCACTAATGAACTCATTCTGAGCTTCAGTGTTGGGGCAGCAGCTCAAAAGTTCCATGGACATATGGAGAGTAACTGAATAGTCTGGCTTCAGGGCAAGGGCTGGAAGGTCAGCTTTTTACCAAATAGAAGTGCTGATAGAAGTCACTGTGCTATTGTTGAGCTTTCCTCTCACCAAGTGGCAGATGCTAGTGGCCACCATACCTGAGTCTCCATCAACCTGACTACCAGATCACCCTGCCTTGATGATTCCCTGAGAACCTGCTCCATCCAATTTCTGGGCCCACTCAAGCTGCTTCCAGTGGATTTTCCATACAAATGGTCTGTCTTGGCTCATCTGCAAACTTTCCTAAAATCTCTCAAAGGTTCACAAAACCTAAACAAGCAGCATCTGACCTCAGAGTGCCACATACCTCTTCCTGAGCAGCCTCCAGCTTAGCACCTGGCCTCATTCATAGCTTGGCTTCTCAAGTCACATCCAAATCCAGTGTGGGTGGCAGCCATCTAAGCATCGTTCAATAGCTCGTGCCAGGTGGCCCGAGGTAATGTAGAGACTACACAATGAACTTAGCCTGCAGCGGGGCCTTTCCTAGGAGGCACTGTCCTAGACACCCAGTGATCAATCAGCTTCAGTCTGAACCTGAGCACTTGGGGCCATATTCAAGATGACACATCCAAAGGACAGACTTGGAAGGCACCAGAGCCCTACTAAAGCGAATCTTGCTCCATAGGGTCAGCCCCTAAACAACAGTTCCTATACTGTAGTCACCAGCCAGTCCTCACACAACCAATCATCCTGAGGAGCAATCCCTCCCATTGATGTGGAAATGATAATCAAGGCTCGGTGACAATAGAAGAGCACATACAACCTATACAAAGTACACACCTGTAGCACCCGGCTCAGGTGAAAGAGAGATTGCACCACTAGTTCCCACAGCATGCTTCCTATACAAGGCTACTGTACTTAAACCAGGAAACCTAGCAGTTCTACCTAATACATAGAAACAAACATAGGGAGTCATCCGAATGGGGAGAAAAAGAAACTTTGCAAATAAAAGAACACAACAAAGCTCCAGAAAAAAAAAAAAAAAAAAAAAAAAACTAAACAAAATGGAGACAAGTAATCCACCAGATGCAGAGTTCAAAATATTTGTTATAAGGATGTTTAGTGAACTTAGGGAAACAATAGATGAACTCAATGTGAACTTTAACAAAAAGATAGAAAACGTAAAAGAGAACCAATCAGAAATGAAGAATATAAAAACTGAAATGAAGAATACATTAGAGGGAATCAACAAATTAGAAAAAGCAGAGGATCGAAT
>NW_011888818.1:3569469-3570871 GCF_000151845.1 Pteropus vampyrus
TAGCACCCGGCTCAGGTGAAAGAGAGATTGCACCACTAGTTCCCACAGCATGCTTCCTATACAAGGCTACTGTACTTAAACCAGGAAACCTAGCAGTTCTACCTAATACATAGAAACAAACATAGGGAGTCATCCGAATGGGGAGAAAAAGAAACTTTGCAAATAAAAGAACACAACAAAGCTCCAGAAAAAAAAAAAAAAAAAAAAAAAAACTAAACAAAATGGAGACAAGTAATCCACCAGATGCAGAGTTCAAAATATTTGTTATAAGGATGTTTAGTGAACTTAGGGAAAGAATAGATGAACTCAATGTGAACTTTAACAAAAAGATAGAAAACGTAAAAGAGAACCAATCAGAAATGAAGAATATAAAAACTGAAATGAAGAATACATTAGAGGGAATCAACAAATTAGAAAAAGCAGAGGATCGAATTGGTGATTTAGAAGATAAAGTAGCAGAAAACACTCACTTGGAACAGCAACAAGAAAAAAGAATCCAAAAAAAATAGAATAGTATGAGGGGCCTTTGGGACAACATCACATCATAAGGATACTAGAAGAAAGTGATAAAGGGATTGAGAAATTATTTCAAGAAATAATGATGAAAAACTTCCCTTACTTAGGGAAGAAAATAGACATACAAGCCCAAGAAGCACGGATATTCCCAAACAAGAACCCAAAGAGTCTCATACCATGGCACATCAAAATTAAAATGCCAAAGCTTAAAGATAAAGAGAGACTCTTAAAAGTGGCAAGAGAAAAGCAGTTAGTTACCTACAAGGGAGCTCCCATAAAACTGTCAGCTAATTTCTCAATAAAAACTTTGCAGGCCAGTAGGGATTGGCACAAAATATTCAAAGCAGTGAAAAGCAAGGACCTACAACCAGGACTACTATCATTTAGATTCAAAGGACACATAAAGAGCTTCCCAGACAAGAAAAAGCTAAAGGAGTTCATCACCACCAAGCCAGTATTACAGGAAATGTTAGAGAAGAAGAAGAAGAAAAAAGATAGAAAATATGAATAATAAAATGGCGATAACTACATAGCTATCAACAATTACTTTGAATGTAAATGATTAGATGCTCCAATGAAAAGATAGGTGGCTGAATAGATAATAACACCCATATGCTGCCTACAATAGACTGACTTCAGATTGAAATGCACACACAGACTGAAGTAAAGAGATGAAAAAAGATATTTCAGCAAAAAAGGAACACTAAAAAAAATAAATAAATAATGTCGGAAACCAGCCGACCAAGTCAAACCGGGTACCTGAAAGGGAGAGCGGGGACTGAGAAAAAAGAGAAGACGGACAGGGTGCAGGAGGGAGAACAGATCTCACAACTGTCTCCCCGAGTTTATTTCTTATGCTCCTTTTTATACATAATCTGTTCCTTTG